>NW_024057778.1:0-45000 GCF_016432855.1 Salvelinus namaycush | reverse complement strand
TACTGTATGTTATCTGGTTATACTATAGTCTGTAGGCTGTAGGCTTGTTCATTTAGCAGACTAGATACTGTATGTTATCTGGTTATACTATAGTCTGTAGACTGTAGGCTTGTTCATTTAGCAGACTAGATACTGTATGTTATCTGGTTATACTATAGTCTGTAGACTTGTTCATTTATCAGACTAGATACTGTATGTTATCTGGTTATACTATAGTCTGTAGACTTGTTCATTTATCAGACTAGATACTGTATGTTACCTGTCTATGCTCCATGATATAGACTGTAGACTTGTTCATTTAGCAGACTAGATACTGTATGTTATCTGGTTATACTATAGTCTGTAGTCTGTAGGCTTGTTCATTTATCAGACTAGATCCTGTATGTTATCTGGTTATACTATAGTCTGTAGACTGTAGGCTTGTTCATTTAGCAGACTAGATACTGTATGTTATCTGGTTATACTATAGTCTGTAGACTGTAGGCTTGTTCATTTAGCAGACTAGATACTGTATGTTATCTGGTTATACTATAGTCTGTAGGCTGTAGGCTTGTTCATTTATCAGACTAGATACTGTATGTTATCTGGTTATACTATAGTCTGTAGACTTGTTCATTTATCAGACTAGATACTGTATGTTATCTGGTTATACTATAGTCTGTAGGCTGTAGGCTTGTTCATTTATCAGACTAGATACTGTATGTTATCTGGTTATACTATAGTCTGTAGGCTGTAGGCTTGTTCATTTATCAGACTAGATACTGTATGTTATCTGGTTATACTATAGTCTGTAGGCTGTAGGCTTGTTCATTTATCAGACTAGATACTGTATGTTATCTGGTTATACTATAGTCTGTAGACTTGTTCATTTATCAGACTAGATACTGTATGTTATCTGGCTATACTATAGGCTGTAGACTGTAGGCTTGTTCATTTAGCAGACTAGATACTGTATGTTATCTGGTTATACTATAGTCTGTAGACTGTAGGCTTGTTCATTTAGCAGACTAGATACTGTATGTTGTCTGGCTATGCTCCATGTTATAGACTGTAGGCTTGTTCATTTAGTTGACAAGATATGTTTATAAGTCACGTGTCATTATTTCATATTATATAATTGTATAGTAAGAAGAATATAATTTAACGTAGCTGAATGAAATAGAAAAGGACATGTTTCCCCATTCGGGAAGCGAGAGTGCGCATATGAAGTGGCTATGTAAAATTAGTGACCACTAGAATTTGATTTGAAAAGTGATCATTTGAAACAGGTCCTATAAGCCATATTCAGAGTTATTTGGCACTTTTAGTTGTAAAAGATACAAACCTCAAACCTTTTTTTCCGGCCGTTTGTTTGCTTTGGCACCTTTCAACACCCCTCATTATCACATTTATGCAAGCAACCACTCACTTACACTACTTATTACTGACTACACACACACCATTGTTAATTGTATGTTGTTTACTTCAGTTAATAAATATATTTTTGTTATTCCTTATCTCCACTTTGTCTCCCTTTTTTGTTACGAACTTCGAGGCAGTTTGTGACACATATCTAAACGCATATGATCCACATTAACACTGTTCCTGCAGCTACCCGGTACTCTGTACTCCATGGTCTCCTTAACCTTGTCCCTGCAGCTACCCAGTACTCTGTACTCCATGGTCTCTCCTTAACCTTGTCCCTGCAGCTACCCAGTACTCTGTACTCCATGGTCTCTCCTTAACCTTGTCCCTGCAGCTACCCGGTACTCTGTACGCCATGGTCTCCTTAACCTTGTCCCTGCAGCTACCCAGTACTCTGTACTCCATGGTCTCTCCTTAACCTTGTCCCTGCAGCTACCCAGTACTCTGTACTCCATGGTCTCTCCTTAACCTTGTCCCTGCAGCTACCCAGTACTCTGTACTCCATGGTCTCTCCTTAACCTTGTCCCTGCAGCTACCCGGTACTCTGTACGCCATGGTCTCCTTAACCTTGTCCCTGCAGCTACCCGGTACTCTGTACGCCATGGTGTCCTTAACCTTGTCCCTGCAGCTACCCGGTACTCTGTACACCATGGTCTCCTTAACCTTGTCCCTGCAGCTACTCAGTACTCTGTACACCATGGTCTCTCCTTAACCTTGTCCCTGCAGCTACCCAGTACTCTGTACACCATGGTCTCTCCTTAACCTTGTCCCTGCAGCTACCCAGTACTCTGTACACCATGGTCTCTCCTTAACCTTGTCCCTGCAGCTACTCAGTACTCTGTACGCCATGGTCTCTCCTTAACCTTGTCCCTGCAGCTACCCGGTACTCTGTACTCCATGGTCTCCTTAACCCTGTCCCTGCAGCTACCCAGTACTCTGTACTCCATGGTCTCCTTAACCCTGTCCTTGCAGCTACCCGGTACTCTGTACGCCATGGCCTCCTTAACCTTGTCCCTGCAGCTACCCGGTACTCTGTACTCCATGGTCTCCTTAACCCTGTCCCTGCAGCTACCCGGTACTCTGTACGCCATGGTCTCCTTAACCTTGTCCCTGCAGCTACTCAGTACTCTGTACTCCATGGTCTCTCCAACCTTGTCCCTGCAGCTACCCAGTACACTGTACACCATGGTCTCCTTAACCTTGTCCCTGCAGCTACCCAGTACACTGTACACCATGGTCTCCTTAACCCTGTTCCTGCAGCTACCCAGTACTCTGTACGCCATGGTCTCTCCTTAACCCTGTTCCTGCAGCTACCCGGTACTCTGTACTCCATGGTCTCCTTAACCCTGTTCCTGCAGCTACCCAGTACTCTGTACTCCATGGTCTCTCCTTAACCTTGTCCCTGCAGCTACCCAGTACTCTGTACGCCATGGTCTCTCCAACCTTGTCCCTGCAGCTACCCAGTACTCTGTACTCCACGGTCTCTCCAACCTTGTCCCTGCAGCTACCCAGTACTCTGTACGCCATAGTCTCCTTAACCCTGTCCCTGCAGCTACCCAGTACTCTGTACTCCATGGTCTCTCCTTAACCCTGTCCCTGCAGCTACCCGCTTCTTCATTTGGGAAACCAATGGAAATAAGTCGGGGGGTAACATCGATAGTAACATGTTTTCACAACAAAACATGTTTAATTCAAGTGTTGACAGCCCCTCTCTGTGTTCTGGAGAAAGGAATTAAGGAGAGAGAGGAGGAGACGGAAATACACGGTAGTGAGATATTCTGTAGTTAAAGGAATTAAGGAGAGAGAGGAGAAGATGGAAACACACGGTAGTGAGATATTCTGTAGTTAAAGGAATTAAGGAGAGAGAGGAGAAGATGGAAACACACGGTAGTGAGATATTCTGTAGTTAAAGGAATGAGTCAACCTATTAATGAACTCTGTAAGCCTCCACAATCAATGAACCTACAACATGGCCTAGGGCTCTACGTTGTCTCCCAGACTCATGGATAGAAAGTTTGGAGCATCAGGTAACTAGTCCATCCAGTGTGCATAATAACACCATCAGCACTTAAAGGCTAGACCAATTATGTACCAAAGACCTCTTGAATCAGCACTTAAAGGCCATTACTAGATTTGGTCTAATTTTGGAGTCTAGGCTAGACCAATTATGTACCAAAGATATCTTAAAAAATAAATAATAATGTTTTTCTGTCATGCGTAATATGCAGAAGGCTGACTTAGCCCACTGCAGTAAAAGGTTTTATGTGACCCTGACTTAGCCCACTGCAGTAAAAGGTTTTATGTGACCCTGACTTAGCCCACTGCAGTAAAAGGTTCTATGTGACCCTGACTTAGCCCACTGCAGTAAAGGGTTCTATGTGACCCTGATTTAGCCCACTGCAGTAAAAGGTTCTATGTGACCCTGAATTAGCCCACTGCAGTTAAAGGTTCTATGTGACCCTGACTTAGCCCACTGCAGTAAAAGGTTCTATGTGACCCTGACTTAGCCCACTGCAGTAAAGGGTTCTATGTGACCCTGATTTAGCCCACTGCAGTAAAAGGTTCTATGTGACCCTGAATTAGCCCACTGCAGTTAAAGGTTCTATGTGACCCTGACTTAGCCCACTGCAGTAAAAGGTTCTATGTGACCCTGATTTAGCCCACTGCAGTAAAAGGTTCTATGTGACCCTGACTTAGCCCACTGCAGTAAAGGGTTCTATGTGACCCTGATTTAGCCCACTGCAGTAAAAGGTTCTATGTGACCCTGACTTAGCCCACTGCAGTAAAAGGTTCTATGTGACCCTGACTTAGCCCACTGCAGTAAAGGGTTCTATGTGACCCTGATTTAGCCCACTGCAGTAAAAGGTTCTATGTGACCCTGAATTAGCCCACTGCAGTTAAAGGTTCTATGTGACCCTGACTTAGCCCACTGCAGTAAAAGGTTCTATGTGACCCTGATTTAGCCCACTGCAGTAAAAGGTTCTATGTGACCCTGACTTAGCCCACTGCAGTAAAGGGTTCTATGTGACCCTGATTTAGCCCACTGCAGTAAAAGGTTCTATGTGACCCTGACTTAGCCCACTGCAGTAAAAGGTTCTGTGACCCTGAATTAGCCCACTGCAGTAAAAGGTTCTATGTCACCCTGATTTAGCCCACTGCAGTAAAAGGTTCTATGTGACCCTGACTTAGCCCACTGCAGTAAAAGGTTCTATGTGACCCTGACTTAGCCCACTGCAGTAAAAGGTTCTATGTGACCCTGATTTAGCTCACTGCAGTAAAATGTTCTATGTGACCCTGATTTAGCCCACTGCAGTAAAAATTTCTATGTGACCCTGATTTAGCCCACTGCAGTAAAAATTTCTATGTGACCCTGATTTAGCCCACTGCAGGAAAAGGTTCTATGTGACCCTGATTTAGCCCACTGCAGTAAAAGGTTTTATGTGACCCTGATTTAGCCCACTGCAGTAAAAGGTTTTATGTGACCCTGATTTAGCCCACTGCAGTAAAAGGTTCTATGTGACCCTGATTTAGCCCACTGCAGTAAAAGGTTCTATGTGACCCTGATTTAGCCCACTGCAGTAAAAGGTTTTATGTGACCCTGATTTAGCTCACTGCAGTAAAAGGTTCTATATGACCCTGATTTAGCCCACTGCAGTAAAAGGTTCTGTGACCCTGATTTAGCCCACTGCAGTAAAAGGTTCTATATGACCCTGATTTAGCCCACTGCAGTAAAAGGTTTTATGTGACCCTGACTTAGCTCACTGCAGGAAAAGGTTCTATGTGACCCTGATTTAGCCCACTGCAGTAAAAGGTTTTATGTGACCCTGACTTAGCTCACTGCAGGAAAAGGTTCTATGTGACCCTGATTTAGCTCACTGCAGTAAAAGGTTCTATATGACCCTGACTTAGCTCACTGCAGGAAAAGGTTCTATGTGACCCTGACTTAGCCCACTGCAGTAAAAGGTTCTATGTGACCCTGACTTAGCCCACTGCAGTAAAAGGTTCTATGTGACCCTGACTTAGCCCACTGCAGTAAAAGGTTCTATGTGACCCTGACTTAGCTCACTGCAGGAAAAGGTTCTATGTGACCCTGATTTAGCCCACTGCAGGAAAAGCTTCAATAAACCCACTGCAAACTTTGGTTTTGAATCGGGATGTTCTGGCAGGTCTGTTTGCCTCGTGATATGATGGAAGAGTCCCTTCTTATTGACGTAGGCAGTGAATTAGTTCCTCTAGAACCTGTAGTTCTCTACACCTGTAGTACTTAACCCTAACCTAAACCTAACCTTAACCCTAACCCTAACCCTAACTTTAACCCTAACCCTAACCCAAACCTAAACCTAAACCTAACCTTAACCCTAACAGACACCTAACCTTAACCCTAACCTTAACCCTAACCTTAACCCTAACCTAAACCTAACCTTAACCCTAACATACACCTAACCTTAACCATAACCTGAACCCTAACATACACCTAACCTTAACCCTAACCTAAACCTAACCTTAACCCTAACCTAACCTTAACCCTAACCTAAACCCGAACCTAAACCGAACCTTAACCGAACCTTAACCTTAACCCTAACCTTAACCCTAAACCGAACCTTAACCGAACGTTAACCTTAACCCTAACCTTAACCTTAACCCTAACCTAAACCTAAACCTAACCCTAACCCTAACCTTAACCTTAACCTTAACCTTAACCCTAACCCTAACCTTAACCCTAACCTTAACCCTAACCTTAACCCTAACCTTAACCCTAACCTAACCTTAACCCTAACCTTAACCCTAACCTTAACCCTAACCTTAACCCTAACCTAAACCTAAACCTAACCTTAACCCTAACCCTAACCTAAACCGAACCTTAACCTTAACCCTAACCTTAACCTTAACCCTAACCTTAACCTTAACCCTAACCTAAACCTAACCTAAACCTAAACCTAACCTTAACCCTAACCCTAACCTAAACCTAATCTTAACCCTAACCCTAACCCTAACCTTAACCCTAACCTTAACCCTAACCTAAACCTAAACCTAACCTTAACCCTAACCCTAACCTTAACCCTAACCTTAACCCTAACCACATTGCTAACCTAAAATTAAGACCAAAAGCATATTTTTGTTTTCATTAACTTTTACAATATAGCCAATCTTTGCAGCTGGTCTCTCGAGCGGAAACCTTCTCAGTTCTGCCTCCAGGACAAGACGCATCCTAATAAACATCAAACTCCACTAAAGAATCCATCATTGGAAAAAGCTCCTACTCACTGTGTTGCCCCTGGTCAGCTTTCAGAGACTACAAATAAACAGAGGTGCACAGATGGACACAAAAACACACTCAATTCACAAACAGATGGACACAAAAACACACTCAATTCACAAACAGATGGACACACAAAAACACACTCAACCCCAACAAACTTTGCTTCATTAAAGGAGCAGAGAGAGAGAGAGACGGTAGAGAAAGAGAGGGGGTATAGAGAGGGGGTAGAGAGAGAGGGGGGAGAGAGAGAGACGGTAGAGAAAGAGAGGGGGTAGAGAGAGAGGGGGTAGAGAGAGAGGGGGGAGAGAGAGAGACGGTAGAGAAAGAGAGGGGGTAGAGAGAGGGGGTAGAGAGAGAGGGGGGAGAGAGAGAGACGGTAGAGAAAGAGAGGGGGTATAGAGAGGGGGTAGAGAGAGAGGGGGGAGAGAGAGAGACGGTAGAGAAAGAGAGGGGGTATAGAGAGGGGGTAGAGAAAGAGAGGGGGTAGAGAGAGAGGGGGGAGAGAGAGGGGGAACAGAGAGGAAGAGAGAGAGAGAGTTTGCAGACTATACTACAGTGGTAGGTCACGTCAACAAACGTCAACAAAACAAAGGAGATGATCGTGGACTTCAGGAAACAGCAGAGGCAGGACCCCCCTATCCACATCGACGGGACAGTAGTGGAGAGGGTAGTAAGTTTTAAGTTCCTCGGCATACACATCACTGACAAACTGAAATGGTCCATCCTCACAGACAGCGTGGTGAAGAAGGCGCAACAGCACCTCTTCAACCTCAGGAGGCTGAAGAAATGTGGCTTGTCACCCAAAACCCTGACAAACTTTTACAGATGCACAATCGAGAGCATCCTGTCGGGCCGTATCACCGCCTGGTACGGCAACTGCTCCGCCCACAACCATAAGGCTCTCCACAGGGTAGTGCGGTCTGCACAACGCATCACCATGGGGAAAAACTACCTGCCCTCCAGGACATGTATAAGGTAGTTGTTGTGAAATTGTTAGATTACTTGTTAGATATTACTGCACGGTCGGAGCTAGAAGCACAAGCATTTCGCTACGCTCGCATTAACATCTGCTAACCATGTGTGTGTGACCAATAAAATGTGATTGATTTGAGAGGGGGGGGTAGAAAGGAAGAAAGGAGACAGAGAGAGAGAGAAGGAGAGGGATAAAGGGGGTCTAGAGAGAGATAAAGAGAGAGCGAACAAGACAGAAAATCAACACTAACCCAGTGAGAATACCGCAAACGAGCTAAGAGGGTCAGAGCGGAAGGAGGGGAGAGAGAGATGAATTGAAAGGAGGAGAAAATAAGTAGGTATATTGGAAGACGGGAGCCAGGTGAGGAAGGAAGGACAATCTTGTTTGGAATAAATGGGTTAGTGAGCGAGGGAACGGGAGAGAGAGAGAGAGAGAAAGAGAGAGAGGGAGAGAGAGAGAGAGAGAGAGAGGGAGAGAGAGAGAGAGAGAGAGAGAGAGACAGAGAGAGAGACAGAGACAGAGACAGAGACAGAGAGAGAAAATGGAAGAAGAGAGAAATGAACAGTGACAAACCGAGGAGGATGGAAAGCAAGGTGGAATATGGATATAGAGAGAGAGAGAGAGAGAGAGAAAGGTGGGGATTGGAGAGAGAGAGTAGAGAGAGAGAGAGAGAGAGAGAGAGAAGTAGAGAGGGAGAGAGAGGGAGAGGTAGAGAGAGAGAGACAGAGAAGGGATTGGAGAGAGAGAGAGAAGTAGAGAGAGAGAGAGCGAGAGAGAGAAGGGAGTGGAGAGTGGAAAGAGAGAGAAGTTAAGAGAGAGGGCAGAGAGAGAGAGAAGGGAGTGGAGAGTGGAGAGAGAGAGGAGTTGAGAGAGAGAGAGAGAGGAGAGTGGATAGTGGAGAGAGAGAGAAGTTGAGAGAGAGAGGGCAGAGAGAGAGAGAGAGAGAGAGAGGAGAGAGTGGAGAGTGGAGAGAGAGAGAAGTTGAGAGAGAGGGCAGAGAGTGGTGGGGTATAAGAATGTTTTGAAATCATTGTGTCGAGGAAAAGAAAATTGAATTTGAAAAACTGCAAAAACAAATCAACAACTAGAGGTGGAGGGGGGAGAGAGGGAGGAGGCAGAGAAGGAAGAGGGGGAGGGCGAGAGGAGGGAAAGAAGGAACGAGGGAAGGGGCAGGCAGAGAAGCAGAGGTATAATGGAAAATGTAAGAATAGACAGAGGGAAACACAGAAGGAGAAAAACAACAATGTAATGATATGGGGAAAAGAGAGAAAAGAGCAAACATGGAGATGAGGGAGAGATGAGGGAGAGATGAGGGAGAGATGAGGGAGAGATGAGAGAGAGATGAGGGAGAGATGAGGGAGAGATGAGGGAGAGATGGGGGAGAGATGAGGGAGAGATGAGGGAGAGATGAGGGAGAGATGGGGGAGAGATGAGGGAGAGATGGGGAGAGATGAGGGAGAGATGAGGGAGAGATGAGGGAGAGATGAGGGAGAGATGCGGATGAAGGTAGATATGAGGATGGAAGTAGATATGGAGGGAGAGATGAGGGAGAGATGGATTGAGGGAAGTAAGGAGAGAGGAAGTTAAGGGGAGAGGAACGTGAGGAGGAAGAGGAAGGGAAGGAGGAGAGAGGAAGGTAAGGAGGAGAGAGGAAGGGAAGGAGGAGAGAGGAAGGTAAGGAGGAGAGGAAGGTAAGGAGGAGAGAGGAAGGTAAGGAGGAGAGGACGGTAAGGAGGAGAGAGGAAGGTAAGGAGGAGAGGACGGTAAGGAGGAGAGAGGAAGGTAAGGAGGAGAGAGGAAGGTAAGGAGGAGAGAGGAAGGTAAGGAGGAGAGAGGAAGGTAAGGAGGAGAGAGGAAGGGAAGGAGGAGAGAGGAAGGGAAGGAGGAGATAGGAAGGGAAGGAGGAGAGAGGAAGGGAAGGAGGAGATAGGAAGGTAAGGAGGAGAGAGTGAGCTGGTATGTTGAGGAGAGAGTGTGAGCTGGTATGTTGAGGAGAGAGTGTGAGCTGGTATGTTGAGGAGAGAGTGTGAGCTGGTATGTTGAGGAGAGAGTGTGAGCTGATATGTTGAGGAGAGAGTGTGAGCTGATATGTTGAGGAGAGAGCGTGAGCTGGTATGTTGAGGAGAGAGCATGAGCTGGTATGTTGAGGAGAGAGCATGAGCTGGTATGTTGAGGAGAGAGTGTGAGCTGGTATGTTGAGGAGAGAGTGTGAGCTGATATGTTGAGGAGAGAGTGTGAGCTGGTATGTTGAGGAGAGAGTGTGAGCTGATATGTTGAGGAGAGAGCGTGAGCTGGTATGTTGAGGAGAGAGTGTGAGCTGGTATGTTGAGGAGAGAGTGTGAGCTGGTATGTTGAGGAGAGAGCGTGAGCTGGTATGTTGAGGAGAGAGTGTGAGCTGATATGTTGAGGAGAGAGCGTGAGCTGGTATGTTGAGGAGAGATTGTGAGCTGATATGTTGAGGAGAGAGTGTGAGCTGATATGTTGAGGGGAGAGAGAGAGAGAGGGAGAGGGAGTGAGAGAGAGGGAAGAGTGAGAGAGAGAGAGAGAGAGAGAGAGAGAGAGAGAGAGAGAGAGAGAGAGAGAGAGAGAGAGAGAGAGAGAGAGAGAGAGAGAGAGAGAGAGTTTTTTCTATGTTTTGGCCGGGTGTGGTTCTCAATCAGGGACAGCTGTCTATCGTTGTCTCTGATTGGGAATCATACTCAGGCAGCCTTTTCCCACCTGTGTTTTGTGGGTTGTTGTTTTCTGTTTAGTGTCTGCACCTGACAGGACTGTTTCGGTTTCCCCTCTTTGTTATTTTGTTCGAGTGTTTTGAGTATTAAATTTATCATGAACACTTACCACGCTGCGTTTTGGTCCACTCCTTCATACGACGATCATTACACCTCCTCTCTCTCTCTCATTCTCTCCTTCTCTCTCTGTCTCCTTTCCTTTCCTTTATTCCTCTTTTCTCTCTCTCTCTCTCCATCTGGATTTATCATTAGGTATTATTTAATCAACAGTAATGTAAAGAGTGAGAGAAAGAGAGAGAGAGAGAGGGAGAGAGAGGGAGAGAGAGAGCGAGAGGGAGAGAGATAGAAGGAGCGAGAGAGAGAGAACGAGAGAGAGTGAGGGAGAGAGAGAGAGGGAGAGGGAGAGAGAGAGCGAGAGGGAGAGAGATAGAAGGAGCGAGAGAGAGAGAACGAGAGAGAGTGAGGGAGAGAGAGAGGGAGAGGGAGAGAGAGAGCGAGAGGGAGAGAGATAGAAGGAGCGAGAAGGCTAGAGATAGAAAGAGAGAGAGAGAGAGAAAATCTGTGAATGTGTTTGTCAAATTTCGCCTGGACAATTTTAGACTGCAGTGTAAAACTATATCCCCATCCTCTCTCTCTCTCTCTTTCTCTTCCTCCCTCTTACTCTCTCTATCTCTCTCTTCCCTCTCTCTCTCTCTTTCTTTTCCTCCCTCTTACTGTCTCCATCTCTCTCTTCCCTCCCTCTCTCTCTCTCTCTCTCTCTCTCTCTCTCTCTCTCTCTCTCTCTCTCTCTCTCTCTCTCTCTCTCTCTCTCTCTCTCTCTCTCTCTCTCTCTCTCTCTCTCTCTCTCTCTCTCTCTCTCTCTCTCTCTCTCTCTCTCTCCCTCTTCTTTCATCAACGGCACTGCCTTTACTCATAAACAGGACATCAAGTCACTAAACTTGGTCAACATTTCTCACCCTCTCCCGGTTTCCTCCTGTCTTGACTTTGTTGTGCTAATGTTGGTTACCCCTTATTGTTGTGAGGCCCTGGGATGCAACCTGATTCCTAGGCACGTATTCCTGTTCCCTGCTGTCATGATGCCAACCGTAACCATGACCATGATGATAGTGATTCATCGCTGTTGTCAGTAGCAACAAGGAGCGCCACAGGGAAGGAATGTTGGCGGTATGTAAATTAGGTTGATTGCCGTATACCGTACGTTAAAAATGGGATCCTCTCTTCTACCATACTATCATACAGGAAGTCTGTTTATTTATATTCTACCATACTATCATACAGGAAGTCTGTTTATTTATATTCTACCATACTATCATACAGGAAGTCTATTTATTTATATTCTACCATACGATAACATATAGAAAGTCCATTTATTTCTCTTCTACCATACTGTCATACAGGAAGTCTATTTATTTATATTCTACCATACAGGAAGTCCATTTATTTATATTCTACCATACTGTAACGTTCGTCTTGTGGTGAATGAACGGACCAAGGCGCAGCGGGTGATGAATACATACTGATTTATTAAATGAAAGACGAAACACTAATGAACACTAGAACAAACTACAAAACAATAAACGAAGGCAACAGACCTGAAACAAACGAACTTACATATAGACGAAGAACGCACGAACAGGAACAGACTACCTAAAATGAACGAACAAACGAAACAGTCCCGTGTGGTATACACAGACACAGGAACAATCACCCACAAACAAACAGTGAGAACAACCTACCTTAATATGGTTCTCAATCAGAGGAAACGTCAAACACCTGCCTCTAATTGAGAACCATACCAGGCAACACATTAACCCAACATAGAAAACACATAACATAGACTACCCACCCCAACTCACGCCCTGACCAACTAAACACATACAAAACAACAGAAAACAGGTCAGGAACGTGACACATACTATCATACAGGAAGCACAATTATTTCTCTTCTACCATACTATCATACAGGAAGTCCATTTATTTATATTCTACCATACTATATCATAAAGGAAGTCGATTTATTTATCTTCTACCATACAATCATACAGGAAGCCCATTTATTTATATTCTACCATACAGGAAGTGGATTTATTTCTCTTCTACCATACAGGAAGTCCATTTATTCCTCTTCTACCATACAGGAAGTCCATTTATTGATCTTCTACCATACAGGAAGTCCATTTATTTATCTTCTACCATACCATCAAACAGGAAGTCCATATATTTATTTTCTACCATACTACCATACAGTGCCATCCGTTTTGTCACCAAAGCCCCATATACCATCCACCACTGCAGCCTGTATGCTGTCGTCGGCTGGCCCTCGCTACATATTTGTCGCCAGACCCACTGATTCCAGGTCATCTATAAGTCTTTGCTAGGTAAAGCTCCGCCTTATCTCAGCTCACTGGTCACCATAACAACACCCACCCGTAGCACGCGCTCCAGCAGGTATATCTCACTGGTCATCCCCAAAGCCAACACCTACTTTGTCCGCCTTTCCTTCCAGTTCTCTGCTGCCAATGACTGGACCGAATTGCAAAAATCGCTGAAGTTGGAGACTTTTATCTCCCTCACTAACTTTAAACATCAGCTATGTGAGCAGCTAACCGATCGCTGCAGCTGTACATAGTCCATCTGTAAATAGCCCATCCAATCTACCTACCTCATCCCCATATTGTTTTTATTTACTTTTTTGCTCTTTTGCACACCAGTATCACTACTTGCACATTATCATCTGCACATCTACAGTGTTATTCTGCTATATTGTAATTACTTCGCTACTATGGCCTATTTATTGCCTTACCTCCTCACGCCATTTGCACACACTGTATATAGACTTTTCTATTGTGTTATTGACTGTATGTTTGTTTATTCCCTGTGTTGTTGTTTGTGTGCTCTCTTCTCCTCTCTCCACCTCTCATCTCCTCTCCCTCCACCTTTAATAATATGTTCTCCCTCCACCTCTCATCTCCTCTGCCTCCACCTTTAATAATATGTTCTCCCTCCACCTCTCATCTCCTCTGCCTCCACCTTTAATAATATGTTCTCCCTCCACCTTTAATAATATGTTCTCCCTCCACCTCTCATCTCCTCTGCCTCCACCTTTAATAATATGTTCTCCCTCCACCTTTAATAATATGTTCTCCCTCCACGTTTAATAATATGTTCTCCCTCCACAGTGTGTGAGTGTACAAAGAGACAGTGCAAATATTGAAATAAAAGGTAAATAAAAATATAAGGTAAACTCAGATAGTCTGTGTAGCTATTTTGTTAGTTATTTATCAGTTGTATTGCCTGGGGATTGAAGCTGTTCAAGAGCCTGTTGGTATCAGACTTGATGCACCGGCACCCCCTGTTGTGGCGGATGTGTTGTTACCTACCCTTACCACCTGGGGGCGGCCCATCAGGAAGTCCAGGATCCATTTGCAGAGGGATGTGTTGTTACCTACCCTTACCACCTGGGGGCGGCCCATCAGGAAGTCCAGGATCCATTTGCAGAGGGATGTGTTGTTACCTACCCTTACCACCTGGGGGCGGCCCATCAGGAAGTCCAGGATCCATTTGCAGAGGGAGGTGTTCACACCCAGAGTTCTAAGCTTGTTGACAAGCTTGGAGGGGAAAATTGTGTTGAACGTTGAGCTGTAGTCAATGAACAACATTTCTCACATTAGGTATTCCTCTTATCTTGGTGGGTTGAGGGCAGTGTGGAGAGCAATTGAGATTGTGTCTTCTATCTGTTGGGGTGGAATGCAAATTGGAGTGGGTCTAGGGTGGCTGGTATGGAGGACTTCATGTGTGCCATAGCCAGCCTCTCAAATCACTTCATGATCACAGAAGTGAGTGCCAGAGGAAGATAGTCATTACGGGATGAAGCCTTCGAGTTCTTTGGAACAGGAATGATTGTGGTCAACTTGAAATATGTGGGGATTACAGGCCGGGACAAGGAGAGGTTGAACATTACAGTGAATATGTCAGTCAGCTGTTCTGCGTATGCTCTGAGAACACACCATGGAATATCGTCGGGGCCGCCGGCCTCGCGATTCTTGGACCTGATTAAAGAACTGTCTCATGTCGGCCTCGGAGAGAGAGATCACCCAATCCTCTGGGTCGGGGTCGCCCCTCAAACCCGGCACAATGTTGTTATTGTCGAAGAATGCATAAAATGGATTGAGTTGGTCTGGTAGAGAGGCATCGTTGGGTAGATCTGGGTTGGGTCTTCCGTTGTAATCCATAATGGACATGCCACATGCGGTGGACGTCGGAGTGTAATATGATTCCACCTTATTCCTATATTGTCCTATTGCTCGTTTGAGGACTCCGCCGAGGTCATAGCAGGACCTTCTTGTTTTGGAACAGTTCCAGTGTTGGATAGCCATAACCAGCTAGCTAACATAGCATCCCTCTCTGTTTGACCCGGGTGTTTGAGTAGGCTAAACTAATTAGCTGCATTCAGCTAGTAATTTGGAAGAAATTAATTTGTTCAAAGCTATTGTCTTTCTCTCTCTTTGTTATGCAGTGCTAGCTTGCTGTAGCTTATGCTTTCAGTACTAGATTCATTATCTGATCCTATGATTGGGTGGACAACATGTCAGTTCAATGCCCGCAAGAGCTCTGATAGGTTGGAGGACATCCTCTGGAAGTTGTCATAATTACTGTGTAAGCCTATGGAAGGTGGTGAGAACCAAGAGCCTCCTAGGTTTTGTATTGAAGTCAATGTACCCAGAGGAGGACGGAAGCTAGCTGTCCTCTGGCTACACCATGGTGCTACCCTACAGAGTGTTGCTGAGGCTACTGTAGATCTTCATTGCAAAACAGTGTTGTAATCAATTATTTGCTGACTTGAATATATTTTGTATCGTTTTATCTTAAAAAGGATAACTTTTCAAATTTTTCACTATTTTTATGAGATTCACTGAGGAGGATGGTCCTCCCCTTGCTCTGAGGAGCCTCCATTGCAGAATTGCGATCCTCACTGGTATCGTGGCAATTAAATAAAACATAAAGCGGATTTAACTTATTGAGGAAAACAGCTCTAATGTTGGAAACAAACATCATTATGTTGTCATCCAGAGTCACATGTATTTATTTTCCAAGCTGAACCAGTATTTTACATACGTATTTTGCAGGTTTTTAAAGGTCCAAAGAGTTTAGTCTGCGTCATGTTTTCATTTTTTTCCCATGGAAAAAATATTTTGATACTGGTATCATCCTGGCCTTTAAAGAACATGCATTTACACTGTTCAAAGCTATATACAGAACATACATTATCAGTAACCACTGCAAATGGGGTGGGAATGCTTAAAATATGTGGGAACTCCTTCAAGACTGTTGGAAAAGCATTCCAGGTGACTATCTCATGAAACTGGTTGAGAGAATGCCATGACTGTGCAAAGCTGTCAACGAGGCAAAGGGTGGCTACTTTGAAAAATCTCAAACATAAACAAATCAAAATATATTTTAACACTTTTTTGGTTACTACATGATTCCATATGTGTTATTTCATAGTTTTGATGTCTTCACTATTATTCTACAATGTAGAAAATAGTAAAAACAAAGAAAAACCCTGGAATGAGTAGGTGTGTCTGTTTCACCTGTCTTGTGCTTGTCTACACCCCCCGCCAGGTGTCACCAATCTTCCCCATTATCCCCGGTGTATTTATATCTGTGTTCTCTGTTTGTCTGTTGCCAGTTCGTCTTGTCTCGTCAAGCCCTACCAGCGTTCTTTTTTCCCGTACTCGTGTTTCTCTCTAGCCCTTGTTCTTCTAGTTTTTCCGGTTTTGACCACTCTGCCTGCCCTGACCCTGAGCCTGTCTGCTGTTCTGTGCCTGTCTGACAATGCCCTGGATTACTGACCTCTGCCTGTCCTGACTCTGAGCCTGCCTGCCGTTCTGTATCTGTCTGACAATGCCCTGGATTACTGACCTCTGCCTGTCCTGACTCTGAGCCTGCCTGCCGTTCTGTATCTGTCTGACAATGCCCTGGATTACTGACCTCTGCCTGCCCTTCACCTGTCGTATGCCTGCCGTTCTGCTGTTCAATTCTTCAACCACCTAAAGGGAAGCGATGCCTACACATTCCATAACAAAGCCATCACCTACAGAGAGATGAACCTAGAGAAGTCCCCTCAGTCAGCTGGTCCTGGGGCTCTGTTCACAAACAGACCCAACAGAGCTCCAGGACAGCATCACAATTAGACAACCAAATTATGAGAAAACAAAAAATAACAGTTTAACACCCTTGAAAGAATCAACAAAAAAACAGAGCAAACTAGAATGCTATTGGGCCCTAAACAGAGAGTACACAGCGGCAGAATACCTGACCACTGTGACTGACCCAAACTTAAGGAAAGCTTTGACTATGTACAGATTCAGTGAGCATAGCCTTGCTATTGAGAAAGGTTGCCGTAGGCAGACATGGCTCTCAAGAGAAGACAGGCTATGTGCATACTGCCCACAAAATGAGGTGGAAACTGAGCTGCACTTCCTAACCTGCCAAATGTATGACCATATTAGAGACCCATATTTCCCTCAGATTAAACAGATCCACAAAGAATTCGAAAACAAATGAAACACTGATAAATTCACAGAAGCAAGATTTGTTTGTGTTTATATATTTTAGCTTTCATACTTCAATTACTTGCACATTATTGCAACGTTGACTGTTAATTTGTTATTGTTCATTTCACTTTTTGTTTATTATCTATTTCACTTGCTTTTTCAATGTAAACATATGTTTCCCATGTCAATCAAGACCTTTGAATTGAATTAAATGGAATTGAATTGAGAGCGAGAGAGAGAGGAGAGAGGTGAAAAAGGGAGAGAGAGAGGGAAAGAGGTGAGAGAGGGAGGGAGGGAGATATGTGAGAGAGGGGGAGAGGTGAAAGAGGGAGAGAGAGAGTGACAGAGGTGAGAGAGAGAGTGAGAGAGGTGAGAGAGAGAGAGGAGAGGGAGGGAGAGAGAGGGAGACAGAGAGTGAGAGAGATGAGAGAGGGAGGGAGGGAGGTAGGTGAGAGAGGGGGAGAGGTGAGAGAGGTGAGAGAGAGGAGAGGGAGAGAGAGAGTGCGAGAAGGAGAGAGAGAGAAAGATAGGTGAAAGAGGGAGACAGAGAGTGAGAGAAGGAGAGAGAGAGTGAGAGAGAGAGAGAGAGAGTGAGAGATGGAGAGAGAGAGTGAGAGAGGGAGACAGAGAGAGTGACAGAGGTGATAGAGAGGAGAGAGAGGGGAGAGGTGAAAGAGGGAGAGAGAGAGTGAGGGAGGTGAGAGAGGGAGGGAGAGAGGTGAGAGAGGTGAGAGAGGGAGGGAGAGAGGTGAGAGAGGGAGGGAGATAGGTGAGAGAGGGGGAGAGAGAGAGGGCTGGGTTGTCTACTGTGTCTGCTATATTACCTACCTCTCTCTCTACTCATCTGTAACCATCCATCTCTGTCTCATCTCTCACACGAGAGGGAGTAAGAGGGAGTAATAAGAGCTCTATCCCTTCCTCCCCGTTCCTCCATCACTCGCTCCCTCCCCTTCTTCCCTCTCTCCATCACTCGCTCGCTCCCCTTCCTCTCCCTCCCTCCCTCCCTCTCTCCATCACTCGCTCCCCTTCCTCCCTCTCTCTATCCCCCGCTCCCCTTCCTCCCCCTCCCTCTCTCGTTCCCTCCCCTCCCTCCCTCCCTCCCTCCCTCCCTCCCTCCCTCCCTCCCCTCCCCTTCGCTATCTGTGAAATGAGACAGTGTGAAAATCTATTCTACTTCTTCTATTCCTGTCTGTACACCACTCCCCCACTCCTCCCTCCATCCCCCTCTCTCTGCAAGACTGTCTGATCCCGCACTCTATGACATCCATCTATCCATCTCTACATCTCCCTCCCCTTCTCTCTTTCAGCACACAGAGAGGATGAGAGTTCAGTGGCTTTATAAAGACATCTGGGTTGATAAAAGATGGAGATTGAAGAGTAAAGTTCTCTTTCTCTGTCCCCTTTCACTCTTCTTCTCTCTCTCTCTCTCTCTCTCTCTCTCTCTACATACCACACCCCACTTAACTACATTAATCTCTCTCTCTCTCACACACACACTCTCTCGCTCTGTCCCTCTCGCTCTCTCTCTTTCATTCTCTCTCTCTCTCTATCCCTCTCTCTCTCTCTCTCTCTCTTTCATTCTCTCTCTCTGTCTCTCTCTCTCTCTCTCTCTCCAGCACACTCTCTCTCTCTGTCCCCAATCGCTCTCTCTCCCTCTCTCTCTGTCCCACCATCATTGACCTCTCCCTAGTACTGTCAACTATATGACTTATTCATTCTAACTCTCTCTCTCTCTATCCACCTCTCCCCTCACTCTCTTCCTCACTCTCTTGCTTTCAATTCTATTCAATGGGCTTTAACTTCTCTAGGATAGGGGGCAGCATTTTCACTTTTGGATAAATAGCGTGCCCAATTTCAACGTCCTTCTACTCATCCCCAGAATATAAGATATGCATATTATAGATTTGTAGATTTGGATATAAAACTCTCTGAAGTTTCTAAAACTGTTTGAATCATGTCTGTGAGTATAACAGAACTTATGTAGCAGGCAAAACCCCGAGGACAAACCATTCAGATTTTTGTTTTGTTTTAGGTCACTGTCTGTTCAATGAGGTTTCATTGGGATACTAGATTTCTAATCAACCTGTTTGCAGTTCCTACCGCTTCCACTGGATGTCACCAGTCGTTGGAAATTGGTTGAGGTTATTCCTTTGTGCAATGAAGAAGTACGGCCATCTGGAATCAGTGTAACGTTATGTGTACTGTTTGAGAGTTGCGCAAGACTAGGAAAGTAGCGTTAGTTTGTTGTCCTCCTGTATTGAAAACAGATAGACCCGTCTTTAATTTGATCGATTTATTAACATTTAAAAATACCTAAAGTTGTATTACAAAAGTAGTTTGAAATGTTTTGGCAAAGTTTAGAGGTAATTTTTTGAGATATTTTTTAGTGACGTTGCGCAAATTGGAAGCTGTTTTTTTCTGGATCAAACGCGCCAAATAAATGGACATTTTGGACATATATGGACGGAATTAATCGAACAAAAGGACCATTTGTGATGTTTATGGGACATATTGGAGTGCCAACAAAAGAAGCTCGTCAAAGGTAAGGCATGATTTATATTTTATTTCTGCGTTTTGTGTTGCGCCTGCAGGGTTGAAATATGCTACACTCTCTTTGTTTACTGTTGTGCTATCATCAGATAATAGCATCTTCTGCTTTCGCCGAAAAGCTTTTTTGAAATCTGACATGTTGGCTGGATTCACAACGAGTGTAGCTTTAATTTGGTATCTTACATGTGTGATTTAATGAAAGTTTGATTTTATATCATTTTTTTGAATTTGGCGCTCTACATTTTCGCGTCCCACATATCCCAGAGAGGTTAAATAAAGGTTAAATTAAAAAACAATATATAAGAATTACTGGTTTGTCTCCGTCGTCTGTCATTTCAATGTAAGGGCTTTATTAGCATGGGAAACATATGTTAACATTGCCAAAGAAAGTGGAGTAGATAATAAACAAAAGTGAAATAAACAATAAAAATGAACAGTAAATATTACACTCACATAAGTTCCAAAAGAATAAAGACATTTCAAATGTCATATTATGTATATATATACAGTGTTGTAACGATGTGCAAATAGTTAAAGTACAAAAGGGAAAATAAATAAGCATAAATATGGGTTGTATTTACAATGGTGTTTGTTCTTCACTGGTTGACCTTTTCTTGTGGCAACAGGTCACTAATCTTGCTGCTGTGATGTCACACTGTGG
This sequence comes from Salvelinus namaycush, assembly GCF_016432855.1. NCBI lineage: Eukaryota > Metazoa > Chordata > Actinopteri > Salmoniformes > Salmonidae > Salvelinus > Salvelinus namaycush. Next base: position 24,866 of record NW_024057778.1, on the reverse strand, counting down.
TATTTCACCCAGTAGATATGGGAGTTTATCAAAAAAAAAAATGTTTTCAAATTCATGGGTCTGTGTAATCTGAAGGAAATATGTGTCTCTAATGTGTGACCCGATTCAGGAAACTAGACATACTGTATGTACTGACTACTTCACAGGAGACCCATTTGAACGTCAACTTCAAAAAATATCTAAATCCGTATATATTTTTTTCTCGCAGAAATGCCTTCTGGGTCATGTGAATTTTGACCCTCCTGTTCCGGTCGAACTGGACCGATTTACAAGTTGAAAAAATGTAGTTCAATTAATCTGATTGTCAAAAGGTTCCATGACTTTGTCCACACAGAACATCTGAAAACATAAAATAAATTTTCATAACATTTTGGGTGTCTTATTTAACTGTTGTACACCTGCGGTCATTAGAAATGAATTAGTGTATTAAATTGAGTTCAGGCACATGCCCACACACACACACACACACACACACACACACACACACACACACACACACACACACACACACACACACACACACACACACACACACACACACACACACACACACACACACACACACACACACACACACACCTCACTCCCCTTCTTGGCTTCCATGGCAACCCCCATGGGAACCTTTCCCCAATAGATTATTTCCCCCACGGGAACCACACCAATCTCAACATTGTTTCAATAATATATAGAACTTTTCTCGCAGCTCTGGTATATAAAGCTTTTTTGAGGCCTTGCTCCCAATTCATTCTGTGGCGGCACAATGACCAAACGATAAACTGTATGTGAGGATCTTGATCATATCTTTGATCATGACACTGGTGAGGAGGAGAGAATCCTTGTTCAACTTTGACACAAATATTTTTCATCTGAGTATTTGTTATAGTCAAACTAATCCATACATTATGCTATTTTGTTACTCAAAAACTAGTTGTATGATCTCAGGTCAGTGAGGCCGACAGGCCATAAATAGCAAATAGAAGTTCAAAACTTCCGAACTTAAGTCGATAAAAGATCTAACACAACATTAGGTGATAATATATGTATTATTATGGATTTATAATCAGCCATAATGAGGTGGTCATTTTGGACCGGGAACACAGAATTAATTAGCATGAAATGAACACAACAGGAGGGTTAATGACAAACGCCATCTCTAAATACAAATAAAATTGTTAAATTACGAGCCTAGTTGGTTAAGCCACAGAAAAAGACAGTAACCTTCACGCTAGCCATGATTGGCTGAAATAATGAGTGGGCTGGACATGCTGAGATATGAGTTTGGATTGATCAGCCATGTAGCACTCTCTTTCTCTGTCCCTCCCTCCTCCTCTCTGTCCCTCTCTCCTCCCTCTCTCTCTCTCTCCTCCCTCTCTCTCTCTCTCTGTCCCTCCCTCCTCCTCTCTCTCTCTCTGTCCCTCTCTCCTCCCTCTCTCTCTCTCTCTCTGTCCCTCTCTCCTCCCTCTCTCTCTCTGTCCCTCTCTCCTCCCTCTCTCTCTCTCTGTCCCTCTGTCCTCTCTCTCTCTCTGTCCCTCTCTCCTCCCTCTCTCTATCTCTGTCCCTCTCTCCTCCCTCTCTCTCTCTCTGTCCCTCTCTCCTCCCTCTCTCTCTCTGTCCCTCTCTCCTCCCTTGCTCCCTCTGTCCCTCTCTCCTCCCTCTCTCTCTCTGTCCCTCTCTCCTCCCTCTCTCCTCCCTCTCTCTCTGTCCCTCTCTCCTCCCTCTTTTTCTCTGTCCTAGCCACCGTGCTTCTACACCTGCATTGCTTGCTGTTTATGGTTTTAGCCTGGGTTTCTGTACAGCACTTTGATATATCAGCTGATATAGGGCTATCTAAATACATTTGATTTGATCCTGTCTAATGCAGCTTCTAAAAATATGTATTGTGTCGTAGAACTGCCTAAGTGTGGCTCTCCACTTTCTGGAGGACCCAGTTTTGAAATCAGTGGAATTAGAGTATGACAGCGAAAGAGATGGAGAAAACACCTGTCTCCGGATTACATCTTCAAACTAAGGGGCAACCGTGGCATCCGACAGGAGACGCGTCCATCCATGATGTATACGGGTCAGATAGTCTAGCTAGCTACATTTTCAGACATGACACATTTCTAATTTTTAACAGAAAGTGTTTTCATTTCAAGTTAACTTCTTCTGGCTGCAAGCCCGAGGTCGGTACACTTATGACAACAGCCAGCTCAAGTGCAGGGCGCGAAATTCAAAATATATTTTTTAGAAATATTTAACTTTCACACATTAACAAGTCCAATACAGCATTTGAAAGATAAACATCTTGTGAATCCAGCCAACATGTCCGATTTTTAAAATGTTTTACAGCGAAAACACCACGTATATTTATGTTAGCTCACCACCAAATACAAAAAAGGACAGACATTTTTCACAGCACAGGTAGCATGCACAAAACCAACGTAACTAACCAAGAACCAACCAAACTAACCAAGAAACAACTTCATCAGATGACAGTCTTATAACATGTTATTCAATAAATCTATGTTTTGTTCAAAAAATGTGCATATTTGAGCTATAAATCAGTTTTACATTGTAGCTACCATCACAGATACCGTCAGAAATAGCACCGAAGCAGCCAGAGTAATTACAGACACCAACGTCAAATACCTAAATACTCATCATAAAACATTTCTGAAAAATACATGGTGTACAGCAAATGAAAGACAGGCATCTTGTGATTCCAGCCAATATTTCCGATTTCTTAAGTGTTTTACAGCGAAAACACAATATAGCATTATATTAGCTTACCACAATAGCCAGAAACACAAGCCATTCCCCAGCAGCAAAAGTTAGCGATCGTAACAAACCAGCAAAAGATATATCATTTTTGACTAACCTTGATAAGCTTCATCAGATGACAGTCCTATAACATCAGGTTATACATACACTTATGTTTTGTTCGAAAATGTGCATATTTAGAGCTGAAATCAGTGGTTATACATTGTGCTAACGTAGCATATTTTTCCCACGTCGGGATATTTTTCTGACACTCACATATTCTGACCAAATAACTATTCATAAACATTACTAAAAAATACATGTTGTATAGGAAATGATAGATACACTAGTTCTTAATGCAATCGCCGTGTTAGAATTCTAAAAATAACTTCATTACGATATGCAGTTTACGTTATGGCGAGAGCGTGCCCAAAACCTGGCCGCAAACTACTAGTACACATGTACGACAGATATATGAAATAACATCATAAAATGGGTCCTACTTTTGATGATCTTCCATCAGAATGTTGTACAAGGGGTCCTTTGTCCAGAACAATCGTTGTTTGGATTTAGAATGTCCTCTTCTCCAGTCAATTAGCACGGAAAGCTAGCAAAGTGGCGCGAAGCTCTCCTTCCTGAACATATGCAGACAAAGCAACACGCCTAACGTCCCGAAAAAATTTCAATAATCTAATAAAACTATATTGAAAAAACATACTTTACGATGATATTGTCACATGTATCAAATAAAATCAAAGCCGGAGATATTAGTCGTCTATAACGACAGCTTTACAGAAGGCAATACCAGGTCACTTCTCGCGCGTTCCAGAAAACAGGAAATTGGTGTCACGTCATGCCAAGAGCTGTTATTCGACCTCAGATCAAGTTATACACTCCATTTCTTCTCTCACTGCCTGTCGACATCTAGTGGAAGACGTATGAAGTGCATGTATACTAATAAATATCAAGGACATTTATAGGCAGGCCCTAGAACAGAGCATCGATTTCAGATTTTCCACTTCCTGTCAGGAAGTTTGCTGCAAAATGAGTTCTGTTTTACTCACAGATATAATTCAAACGGTTTTAGAAACTAGAGAGTGTTTTCTATCCAATAGTAATAATAATATGCATATTGTACGAGCAAGAATTGAGTACGAGGCCGTTTGAAATTGCCACCTTTTATCCAGGCTACTCAATACTGCCCCTGCAGCCCAAAGAGGTTAAAAGTGTGCTGTTAGCTAGCTAGTTAACATTATCTGGCTCACTAGCTAACGTCACGTGTATGATGTTATTATTCGTGTCTCAGAGCCATTTGCTTGGCCTAAAGTTAGCTAGCTAGCATTGAACCTAGTTGGTTGGCTAACTGCAGATTCATGCAGGGTAGTAACGATAGTTGCACACCTCATGTAGCCTATATGTTTAAAGAAGGTTTGTATCACTAATAAAGTGGCCAAATAACTAATTAAAGTTAAGCACATTAACCTTTTGTCAATATGGGGGCGCTGTTTTCACTTTGTAAAAAATCGTTCCCAAATTAAACTGCCTCGTACTCAATTCTTGCTCGTACAATATGCATATTATTATTACTATTGGATAGAAAACACTCTCTAGTTTCTAAAACCGTTTGAATTATATCTGTGAGTAAAACAGAACTCATTTTGCAGCAAACCTCCTGTCAGGAACTGAAAAATCTGAAATCGGGTGCTCTGTTCCAGGGCCATCCTATTAATTTGCATGAAATCTATGGGTCTACATATGCCTTCCACTAGATGTCAATAGGCAGTGAGAGGTGGAATGGGGTGTATAGCTTTATCTGAGGCCGAATAAGACCTCTTGGAATGACGTGACCAGTCTTTTCATTGTTCAGCGTGGCGCGAGAAGGACCTCTGGATTGCGTTCTGAAAAGCTTTCGTTATAGACGTTAGATATATCCAGCTCTGATTTTATTTGATATATGTGTTAAAAACATCATAAAGTAGTTATTTTAAACCGAGTTATATCAGTTTATATCAGTTTATTGCAATTTTCACCCTTTTCTTTGTTTTGCGTTATGGTGAGTTGGACACTCCTGCGCCACATGGCTAGCTTTGTTTGCTAATTCGACAGATGAAGAGGACATTCTACAACCGAACAACGATTATTCTGGACAAAGGACACCTTGTACAAGATTCTGATGGAAGCTCATCAAATAGTAGGAACCATTTTTGATGTTGTTTCGTATTTCTTTCGAAAATGTTTAGACGTATTTTCCGCCCTGATTTTGGGCGCTGTCTCGCTATACCGTAAGCTGTATGTCGTACTAAAGTTATTAAAAAAAATCTAACACAGCGGTTGCAATAAAACTTCTTCTTGATAGGGGGCGCAATTGAAACATATGGCAAAATATGCATACACATTTTAAACTGCCTATTTCTCATCCCCCGAAACTAGAATATGCATATAATAGTCAGATTAGGATAGAAAACACTCTGAAGTTTCCAAAACTGTAAGAATTTTGTCTGTGAGTTAAACAGAACTTTTATTGCAGGTGAAAACCAGAGAAAATTTCAAGCAGGAAGTGGCACTAATTTTGAGAGCTCTGTGTTCGAAAGCCTTCCTATTGCATATGTGATGTCTCATCAATAAGACCTCTTTTTCTATGTCTTCCCTAAGGTGTCAACAGCTTTTAGACGTAGTTTCAGGCCTTTATTTTGAAGGATGAGCTTGTAAGAGCAAATTGAGCAAGTGGACAGGTGGGGGCTCTCCGGGTGAATCATGCATAAATCTGAAAAGGTAGCCATTGTTTCTCTCGCTCTAGTGAGAAGCCAACTGTGCCGGTCGATTTATTATCGAATAGATTTGTGAAAAACACAATGAAGTTGGATCAGAAACAACGGTTGGAATTTTTTTCGCCGTTGTCGCGAACGCTTTTTCCTGTGAATTCCTGGGTCATGACGCAACAAACAAACGGAGTTATTTGGATGTGAAACATATCTTTATGGAACAAAAGGAACATTTGCTGTCTAACTGGGAGTCTCGTGAGTGAAACCAACCGAAAATCAACTAAGGTAAACGATCCATTTGATTGCTTTGCTGGATGTTGTTACCGAGTTACCTGACGCTAGCTGTTCTTATTGTTTTGTCGAGCGATCGATACATTTACACAAATGCATGTATTGCTTTCGCTGTAAAGCATCATTTCAAAATCTGAGACGACAGATGGATTAACCTTTTCTCAATAGGGGGTGCTGTTTTCACTTTGTAAAAATTTCGTTCCCAAATTAAACTGCCTTGTACTCAATTCTTGCTCGTACAATATGCATATTATTATTACTATTGGATAGAAAACACTCTCTAGTTTCTAAAACCGTTTGAATTATATCTGTGAGTAAAACAGAACTCAAGTTGGAGCAAACTTCCTGTGAGGAAGTGAGAAATCTGAAATCAGGCAGGCTGTTCTAGGGTCAGTTTATTAATTTGCATGTCTTCTATTGGTCGACATGCACTGCATAAGCCTTCCCCTAGATGTCAGCAAATAGTGAGAATTGGAATGGAGTTGCTAGGCAGATCTGAGGCCATATAAATGGTCTGGGTACGTGGGGTACACTCGTTTCAACATTCGCCATGACGCAAGACAGACCTCAGGATGGCGTTCTGGAAAGCTCCCGTTATAGGCCTTAGATATATCCGGCTCTGATTTTATTCGATATAGGTGTTAAAACCTTTTGTCAATAGGGGGTGCTATTTGCACTTTGTAATAATTTCGTTCCCAAATTGAAACTGCCTCGTACTCAATTCTTGCTCGTACAATATGCATATTATTATTACTATTGGATAGAAAACACTCTCTAGTTTCTAAAACCGTTTGAAATATATCTGTGAGTGAAACAGAACTCATTCTGCAGCACATTTCCTGTCAGGAAGTGAGATTTCTGAAATCGAGGTCCCTGTTCTGAGGTCAGTTTATAAGTCCCCATGTAAGCTATGGGGCTACATGCACTGCATACGCCTTCCTCTATATGTCAGTAAGCGGTGAGAATTTGAATGGAGTGGATTGCACCATCTGGGGGACTATAAAAGCTCATGGAACGGAAGTACCGTTCTTTTCAACGGGGCGCCTGGCGCAAGAGGGACATCACAATGGCGTCCTGCAAAAGCTTTCGTTTTAGCAGTTCTATATCTCCGGTCATGTTTTTATTCGTTATAGGTGTTAAAGACATCATAAGGTAGTTAATTTAAACCGACTTATAGCAGTTTATATCAGTTTATTGCGATTTTCTGGGATTTCTTTGTGACGCGCTTTCACGAGTTGGACACCTCTCCAGTGGGTGGCTATCGTTAGCTGCTATTTCTACAGGAGAAGAGGACATCTTTCAACCAAAAGACGATTGTTCTGGAGAAAGGACACCTTGCCCAAGATTCTGATGGAAGCTCAGCAAATAGTAAGCAGTCTTTATGCTGTTAATTCGTATTTATGTTGACAAATGTCAAATAATATTTCCGCCATGAATTTCGGTGCGGTCTCGCTTTAGCGCACGCTGTATTGCGCAGTAACGTTAATTTTAAAAATCTAACACCGCGGTTGCATTAAGAACTAATGTATCTTTCATTTGCTGTCCAACCTGTATTTTTTTTGTCAAGTTTATGATTACTTATCGATTAGAATAGGTGCCTCTCCAAGATGGCGCCGGACAGATTGCTTGAAGTTTTGGCCACTAATCACATTGTATAACCACGATTTGTGCCGCTAAATATGCACATTTTCGAACAAACCCTATATGCATTGTGTAATATGATGTTACAGGACTGTCATCTGATGAAGAATATCAAGGTTAGTCAAAAATTATATATCTTTTGCCTGTTTGTTACGATCGCTAACCTTTGCTGCTGGTAAATGGTGTTGTGTTTCTGGCTATTGTGGTAAGCTAATATAATGCTATATTGTGTTTTCGCTGTAAAACACTTAGAAAATCTGAAATATTGGCTGGATTCACAAGATCTGTGTCTTTCATTTGCTGTACGCTGTGTATTTTTAAGAAATGTTTTATGATGAGTAATTAGGTAATACACGATGGTCTCTGTAGTTATTCTAGTTGCTTTGGTGAGAGTTGTGATGGTGGCTGCAATGGTAAACTATGATTTATACCTGAAATATGCACATTTTTCTAACAAAACATATGCTATACAATAAATATGTTATCAGACTGTCATCTGATGAAGTTGTTTCTTGGTTAGTGGCTATTTATATCTTTATTTGGTCGAATTTGTGATAGCTACTGATGCAGTAAAAAAATGGTGGGAAAAAAAAGTTGTGTCTTTTGCTATCGTGGTTAGCTAATAGATTTACATATTGTGTCTTCCCTGTAAAACATTTTAAAAATCAGAAATGATGGCTGGATTCACAAGATGTGTATCTTTCATCTGGTGTCTTGGACTTGTGATTGAATGATATTTAGATGCTAGTATTTACTTGTGACGCTATGCTAGGCTATGCTAGTCAGCTTTTTTACTGACGGGGGTGCTCCCGGATCCGGGTTTGGGAGGAACTAGAAGTTAAAGACATCATAATGTAGTTATTTTAAACCGAGTTATATCAGTTTATATCAGTATATTGCGATTTTCGGATATTTCTTTCTGCTGCGTTATAGTGAGTTGGGCACGTCTTCGCCACATGGCTAATGTTTACTGCTAATTCCAAAGTTGAAGGCGACAATCTACAACTGAGCAACGATTCCTCTGGACAAAGGACAACTTGCCCAAGATTCTGATGGAAGCTCATCAAAAAGTAAGAAGTATTTATGATGTTTAACCTGTTTTGGCTGCAGGGGCAGTATTGAGTAGCCAGATAAAAGGTGCCCATTTCAAACGGCCTCGTACTCAATTCTTGCTCGTACAATATGCATATTATTATTACTATTGGATAGAAAACACTCTCTAGTTTCTAAAACCGTTTGAATTATATCTGTGAGTAAAACAGAACTCATTTTGCAGCAAACTTCCTGACAGGAAGTGGAAAGTCTGAAATTGAGGCTCTGTTCTAGGGGCTGCCTATTAACTTCTTCTGGCTGCAAGCCCGAGGCCGCCCACAATATGACAACAGCCACTTCAAGTGCAGGGCGCGAAATTCAAAATATATTTTTTAGAAATATTTAACTTTCACACATTAACAAGTCCAATACAGCAAATGAAAGGTACACATCTTGTGAATCCAGCCAACATGTCCGATTTTTAAAATGTTTTACAGCGAAAACACCACGTATATTTATGTTAGCTCACCACCAAATACAAAAAAGGACAGACATTTTTCACAGCATAGGTAGCATGCACAAAGCCAACCTAACTAACCAAGAACCAACCAAACTAACCAACAAACAACTTCATCAGATGACAGTCTTATAACATGTTATTCAATAAATCTATGTTTTGTTCGAAAAATTTGCATATTTCAGGTATAAATCATAGTTTACATTGCAGCTACAATCAGAAATTGCACCGAAAGCAGACAGAATAATTACAGACACCAACGCCAAATACCTAAATACTCATCATAAAACATTTCTGAAAAATACATAGTGTACAGCAAATGAAGGACAGGCATCTTGTGATTCCAGACAATATTTCCGATTTATTAAGTGTTTTACAGCGAAAACACAATATAGCGTTATATTAGCTTACCACAATAGCCAAAAACACAAGCCCAGCAGTAAAAGTTAGCGATCGTAACAAACCAGTAAAAGATATATAATTTTTGACTAACCTTGATATTCTTCATCAGATGACAGTCCTATAACATCAGGTTATACATACACTTATGTTTTGTTCGAAAATGTGCATATTTAGAGCTGAAATCAATGGTTATACATTGTGCTAACTTAGCTACTTTTTCCCACAACGTCCGGATTTTTTTCTGACACTTTTTCTGACACATATTCTGACCAAATAGCTATTCATAAACATAACTAAAAAATACATGTTGTATAGGAAATGATAGATCCACTAGTTCTTAATGCAATCGCCGTGTTAGAATTCTAAAATTAACTTCATTTCGACATACAGCTTCGGTATAGCTAGAGTACCCAAAAGCTGGGCGCCGACGACTAGTTCACATGTACGACAGATATATGAAATAGCATCATAAAATGTTTCCTACTTTTGCTGATCTTCCATCAGAATGTTGTACAAGGTGTCCTTTGTCAAGAACAATCGTTGTTTGGATTTAGAACGGCCTCTTTCCCTCTCAATTTAGCAAGCACACTAGCCAAGTGGCACGAATCTCTCCATGTCAACAAACGGAAGAGAACGGAACACGGCAAAACTCCCGAAAAAAATTCAATAATCTGATTAAACTATATTGAAAAAACATACTTTACGATGATATGGTCACATGTATCAAATAAAATCAAAGCCGGAGATAGTAGTCGCCTATAACGACAGCTTTTCAAAAGGCAAATCCAGGTCCCTCTTCGCGCCTTCCTGAAAACAGGAAATGGGGGACACGTCATTCCAAGAGCTGTAATTCGAGTCCAGATCAAGTTACACACTCCATTTCTTCTCTCACTCCTTGTCGACATCTAGTGGAAGACGTATGAAGTGCATCTAAACTAATAAATAACAAGGACTTTAACCTGTTTTGGCTGCAGGGGCAGTATTGAGTAGCCAGATAAAAGGTGCCCATTTCAAACGGCCTCGTACTCAATTCTTGCTCGTACAATATGCATATTATTATTACTATTGGATAGAAAACACTCTCTAGTTTCTAAAACCGTTTGAATTATATCTGTGAGTCAAACAGAACTCATTTGGCACAAACTTCCTGACCAGGAAGTGGAAAGTCGGAAATCGAGGCTCTGTTCTACTTCCTGCCTATAAATGGGCATGATACGTATTAGTATACATGCACTTCATAGACCTTCCCCTGGATGTCAAGAGGCGGTGAGAGAAGAAATTTAGTGTTTATCTTGGTCTGAAGTGGAATACAAGCTCTTTGTATGACGTGTCCCCCATTTCCGGTTTTCTGGAGAGCGCGAGGTGGTACCTGGATTTGCCTTCTTTTTAGCGCCGTTATAGGCGACTACTATCTCCGGCTTTGATTTTATTTGATACACGTGACCATATCATCGTAAAGTATGTTTTTTCAATATAGTTTAATCAGATTATTGAATTTTTTTCGGGAGTTTTGCCGTGTTCCGTTCTCTGACTTTGTTGACGATGGAGAGATTCGTGCCACTTGGCTAGTGTGCTTGCTAAATCGAGAGGGAAAGTGGCCGTTCTCAATCCAAACAACGATTGTTCCCGACAAAGGACCCCTTGTCCAACATTCTGATGAAAGATCAGCAAAAGTAAGAAACATTTTATGATGCTATTTCATATATCTGTCGTACATGTGAATTAGTCGTCGGCGCCCAACGTTTGGGTACTCTAGCTATACCGAAGCTGGATGTCGTAATGAAGTTATTTTTTAGAATTCTAACACTGCGATTTCATTAAGAACTAATGGATCTATCATTTCCTATACATGTATTTTTTAGTTATGTTTATGAATAGCTATTTGGTCAGAATATGTGTGTCAGAAAAAGTGTCAGAAAAATATCCGGACGTTGTGGGAAATAGTAGCTACGTTAGCACAATGTGTAACCACTGATTTCAGCTCTAAATATGCACATTTTCGAACAAAACATAAGTGTATGTATAACCTGATGTTATAGGACTGTCATCTGATGAAGAATATCAAGGTTAGTCAAAAATTATATATCTTTTACTGGTTTGTCACGATCGCTAACTTTTACTGCTGGGGAAGGGCTTGTGTTTCTGGCTATTGTGGTAAGCTAATATAACGCTATATTGTGTTTTCGCTGTAAAACACTTAATAAATCGGAAATATTGGCTGGAATCACAAGATGCCTGTCTTTCATTTGCTGTACACTATGTATTTTTCAGAAATGTTTTATGATGAGTAATTAGGTATTTGACGTTGGTGTCTGTAATTATTCTGGCTGCTTTCGGTGCAATTTCTGATTGTAGCTGCAATGTAAACTATGATTTATACCTGAAATATGCACATTTTTCGAACAAAACAGATTTATTGAATAACATGTTATAAGACTGTCATCTGATGAAGTTGTTTGTTGGTTAGTTTGGTTGGTTCTTGGTTAGTTAGGTTGGCTTTGTGCATGCTACCTGTGCTGTGAAAAATGTCTGTCCTTTTTTGTATTTGGTGGTGAGCTAACATAAATATACGTGGTGTTTTCGCTGTAAAACATTTAAAAAATCGGACATGTTGGCTGGATTCACAAGATGTGTACCTTTCATATGCTGTATTGGACTTGTTAATGTGTGAAAGTTAACCTGTTATGGCTGCAAGGGGCAGTATTGAGTAGCCAGTTAAATAGTGCCCATTTCAAACGGCCTCGTACTCAATTCTTGCTCGTACAATATGCATATTATTATTACTATTGGATAGAAAACACTCTCTAGTTTCTAAAACCGTTTGAATTATTTCTCTGAGTGAAACAGAACTCATTCTGCAGCACTTTTCCTGACCAGGAAGTGGAATGTCAGAAATATATGCTCTGTTCAACTTCCTGCCTATACATGGTCATGATACGTAAGAGTCTACGTACACTTCATACGCCTTCCTCTGGGTGTCAAGAGGCTGTGAGAGAAGAAATTTTGTGTTTATCTTCATCTGAATTGGAATACAAGCTCTTTGTATGACGTGACCGTCATTTCCAGTACTCTGAAGCGCGCGACTTGGACAGTGGGATTGCCTTCTGTTTTGCTGCCGTTATGGACGACAACTATCTCCGACTCTGATTTTATTTGATACATGTGACCATATCATCGTAACGTATGTTTTTTCAATATAGTTTAATCAGATTATTGAAATTTTTCCCGGGAGTTTTGCCGTGTTCCGTTCTCTGACTTTGTTGTCGTTGGAGAGATCCGTGCCACTCGGCTAGGGTGCATGCTAAATGAAGAGGGATATTTGCCGTTCCAGATCAAAACAACGACTGTTCTGGACAAAGGACACCTTGTCCAACATTCTGACGGAAGATCACCAAAAGTAAGAAACATTTTATGATGCTATTTCTAATATCTGTCGTGCATGTGAACTGGTCGTGGGCGCCCAAGTGTTTCTGGCTATTGTGGCTACGCTAATATAGCGCTACATTTTGTTTTCGCTGTAAAACATTTAATAAATCGGAAATATTGTCTGGAATCACAAGATGCCTGTCTTTCAATTGCTGTACACTATGTATTTTTCAGAAATGTTTTATGATGAGTAATTAGGTATTTGACGTTGGTGTCTGTAAATATTCTGTCTGCTTTCGGTGCAATTTCTGATTGTAGCTGAAATGTAAACTATGATTTATACCTGAAATATGCAAATTTTTCGAACAAAACATATGCTATACAATAAATATGTTATCAGACTGTCATCTGATTAAGTTTTTTCTTGGTTAGTGGCTATTTATTTCTTTATTTGGTCGAATTTGTGATAGCTACTGATGGAGTAAGAAACTGATGGAGTAAGAAAAGTGGTGTCTTTTGCTAACGTGGTTAGCTAATAGATTTACATATTTTGTCTTCCCTGTAAAACATTTTAAAAATCGGACATGTTGGCTTGATTCACAAGATGTGTACCTTTCATCTGGTGTCTTGGACTTGTTAATGTGTGAAAGTTAAATATTTAAAAAAAATATCTTTTGAATTTCGCGCCCTGCACTTGAGCTGGATGTTGTCATAAGTGTACCGGTGTCGGGCTGCAGCCCAAACAGGTTAAATATTTTAAAAAAATATCTTTTGAATTTCGCGCCCTGCACTTGAGCTGGCTGTTGTCATAAGTGTACCGACGCCGGGCTGCAGCCATAAGAAGTTAATGCAACCGCTGTGTTAGATTTTAAAAATTAACGTTACTACGACATACAGCGTGCGTTAAAGCGAGACCGCACCGAAATTAACCTGTTTGGGCTGCAGGGGCAGTATTGAGTAACCAGATAAAAGGTGCCCATTTCAAACGGCCTCGTACTCAATTCTTGCTCGTACAATATGCATATTATTATTACTATTGGATAGAAAACACTCTCTAGTTTCTAAAACCGTTTGAATTATATCTGTGAGTCAAACAGAACTCATTTGGCACAAACTTCCTGACCAGGAAGTGGAAAGTCTGAAATCGATGCTCTGTTCTACTTCCTGCCTATAAATGGGCATGATACGTATGAGTATACATGCACTTCATAGACCTTCCCCTGGATGTCAAGAGGCGGTGAGAGAAGAAATTTAGTGTTTATCTTGGTCTGAAGTGGAATACAAGCTCTTTGTATGACGTGTCCCCCATTTCCGGTTTTCTGGAGAGCGCGAGGTGGTACCTGGATTTGCCTTCTGTTTATCTGCCGTTATAGGCGACTACTATCTCCGGCTTTGATTTTATTTGATACATGTGACCATATCATCGTAAAGTATGTTTTTTCAATATAGTTTAATCAGATTATTGAAATTTTTTCGGGAGTTTTGCCGTGTTCCGTTCTCTGACTTTGTTGACGATGGAGAGATCCGTGCCACTTGGCTAGTGCGCTTGCTAATTCAAGAGGGAAAATGGACGTTCTAAATCCAAACAACGATTGTTCTGGACAAAGGACCCCTTGTCCAACATTCTGATGGAAGATCAGCAAAAGTAAGAAACATTTTATGATGCTATTTCATATATCTGTCGTAGATGTGAACTAGTCGTCGGCGCCCAAGTTTTGGGTACTCGAAGCTGGATGTCGTAATGAAGTTATTTTTTAGAATTCTAACACGGCGATTTCATTAAGAACTAATGGATCTATCATTTCCTATACAACATGTATTTTTTAGTTATGTTTATGAATAGCTATTTGGTCAGAATATGTGTGTCATAAAAAGTGTCAGAAAAATATCCGGACGTTGTGGGAAATAGTAGCTACGTTAGCACATTGTATAACCACTGATTTCAGCTCTAAATATGCACATTTTCGAACAAAACATAAGTGTATGTATAACCTGATGTTATAGGACTGTCATCTGATGAAGAATATCAAGGTTAGTCAAAAATTATATATCTTTTACTGGTTTGTCACGATCGCTAACTTTTACTGCTGGGAAATGGCTTGTATTTTTGGCTATTGTGGTAAGCTAATATAACGCTATATTGTGTTTTCGCTGTAAAACACTTAATAAATCGGAAATATCGGCTGGAATCACAAGATGCCTGTCTTTCATTTGCTGTACACGATGTATTTTTCAGAAATGTTTTATGATGAGTAATTAGATATTTGACGTTGGTGTCTGTAATTATTATGGCTGCTTTCGGTGCAATTTCTGATTGTAGCTGCAATGTAAACTATGATTTATACCTGAAATATGCAAATTTTTCGAACAAAACATAGATTTATTGTATAACATGTTATAAGACTGTCATCTGATGAAGTTGTTTGTTGGTTAGTTTGGTTGGTTCTTGGTTAGTTAGGTTGGCTTTGTGCATGCTACCTGTGCTGTGAAAAATGTCTGTCCTTTTTTGTATTTGGTGGTGAGCTAACATAAATATACGTGCTGTTTTCGCTGTAAAACATTTTAAAAATCGGACATGTTGGCTGGATTCACAAGATGTGTACCTTTCATTTGCTGTATTGGACTTGTTAATGTGTGCAAGTTAAATATTTAAATAAAAAATATTTTGAATTTCGCGCCCTGCACTTGAAGTGGCTGTTGTCATAAGTGTACCGACGCCGGGCTGCAGCCATAAGAAGTTAATGGCGGAATAGTAGTTTCACATTTTTCAACAGAACAACGAATTAAGAACTAATGTATCTTTCATTTGCTGTCCAACCTGTATTTTTTAGTCAAGTTTATGATTAGTTACTGATTAGATTAGGTGCCTCTCCCAAGATTTCTCCCGACATTTTGTTGGCAGCTTGGCTACTATTCTCATTGTATAACCACGATTTGTGCTGCTAAATATGCACATTTTCGAACAAACTCTATATGTATTGTGTAATATGATGTTATAGGACTGTCATCTGAAGAAGTTTGAGAAGGTTAGTGAAAAAATTAATATCTTTTGCTGGTTTATTCGTTATCGCTATTGTTGGCTTGAATCAATGCTGTTGTGTGGTTGGCTATTGTAGTAAGCTAATATAATGCTATATTGTGTTTTCGCTGTAAAACACTTAAAAAATCTGAAATATTGGCTGGATTCACAAGATCTTTGTCTTTCATTTGCTGTACGCTGTGTATTTTTCATAAATGTTTTATGATGAGTATTTAGGTAATCCACGTTGGTCTCTGTAGTTATTCTAGTTGCTTTGGTGAGAGTTGTGATGGTGGCTGCAATTTAAAACTATGATTTATACCTGAAATATGCAAATGTTTCTAACAAAACATATGCTATACAATAAATATGTTATCAGACTGTCATCTGATGAAGTTGTTTCTTGGTTAGTGACTATTTATATCTTTATTTGGTCGAAATTGTGATAGCTACCTATGCAGGAAAAAAATGGTGAGGAAAAAAAGTTGTGTCTTTTGCTATCATGGTTAGCTAATAGAAATACATATTGTGTCTTCCCTGTAAAACATTTTAAAAATCAGAAATGATGGCTGGATTCACAAGATGCGTATCTTTCATCTGGTGTCTTGGACTTGTGATTTAATGATATTTAGATGCTAGTATTTACTTGTGACGCTATGCTAGGCTATGCTAGTCAGCTTTTTTACTGACGGGGGTGCTCCCGGATCCGGGATTGTGACCAAGTAGAAGTTAAATGGGATTTCAGCCGAAATAATTAAATAAAGGTAAAAAAAACAAAAAAACTATTGCGTCCCCGATGTGTCTGTCTTCACTTGTAGCCTGTGAGAAAGATCCAATCACGTGATGGCGCAGCACTCAGGGAGAGAGGCACAACAACCACAAAAGGATTTATTTTGGTGTGCATTACGGCCACACAAAGGGGATGCTGCCGTGAAAATCTAGCCATTATCAATTGCTTGTCAAATGGTGAATGAGTGATTGATGTAATGTGTACAGCTTGCGCAAAGATAACTAAGCTAAGCAGAGCTCATGCCTTTCAAGGAACTTTTTTTCCTAATCATCTTTAGAGTCGCATCATGCAGCCTTACGACGTTTGTAGAACAACTAAAGTTACATGAATAACTCTACATGAAGCATATAGGAGGACCTGTTTCTTTGTTTAACCGCTCAACACAGAAGAGCTGCGTGTGCTCCCTCAAATCCTTTGGAGAAAAACATCCTTTCTAGTTCATTCAGCTTTCTTCAATTGTATTTTTCATACTATAAAATAATATAAAAATAATGCCACAGAACTTATAAGGAAATCTTGTCTGTTAAATGAACTAGTGTAGACAACAGCCATATGGCCTAGCCAGATCAGGACCTAACAGAAGGACAACGCAGAGGATGCTATTCTGTTCTTCTGAAAATAGACTACATTTTCTTTCATATCCTGTTTCTTTCGACCTGTCTAAAATAAATAATGGATGTATTGTGAAGGTGTAGGCTGTGATTTATTAGATGTTCCAAAAGGTCAGCATCAGTTTTGAGGAGGATATTTTTGTACTCGCTCCGTGCAGTGTTGTTTGTAATATCCAAGGGGTACTGTATTGTAATGTGGTGACATCTGCACAGGGATACACTATGGTGCAGGGAGCTTGTCGCGTGTCGTTTTATTTGTAATATCCAAGGGGTACTGTACTGTGGTGACATCTGTACTGTGGTGACATCTGCACTGTGGTTACATCTGCACTGTGGTGACATCTGCACTGTGGTGACATCTGCACTGTGGTGACATCTGCACGGTGGTGACATCTGCACTGTGGTGACATCTGTACTGTGGTGACATCTGTACTGTGGTGACATCTGTACTGTGGTGACATCTGCACTGTGGTGACATCTGTACTGTGGTGACATCTGTACTGTGGTGACATCTGCACTGTGGTGACATCTGCACTGTGGTGACATCTGTACTGTGGTGACATCTGCACTGTGGTGACATCTGCACTGTGGTGACATCTGCACTGTGGTGACATCTGCACTGTGGTGACATCTGTACTGTGGTGACATCTGCACTGTGGTGACATCTGTAATGTGATGATATCTGCACTGTGGTGACATCTGTACTGTGGTGACATCTGTACTGTGGTGACATCTGCACTGTGGTGACATCTGCACTGTGGTGACATCTGTACTGTGATGACATCTGTACTGTGGTGACATCTGTACTGTGGTGACATCTGCACTGTGGTGACATCTGCACTGTGGTGACATCTGCACTGTGGTGACATCTGCACTGTGGTGACATCTGTACTGTGATGACATCTGTACTGTGGTGACATCTGCACTGTGGTGACATCTGTAATGTGATGATATCTGCACTGTGGTGACATCTGTACTGTGGTGACATCTGTACTGTGGTGACATCTGCACTGTGGTGACATCTGCACTGTGGTGACATCTGTACTGTGATGACATCTGTACTGTGGTGACATCTGCACTGTGGTGACATCTGCACTGTGGTGACATCTGTACTGTGATGACATCTGTACTGTGGTGACATCTGCACTGTGGTGACATCTGCACTGTGGTGACATCTGTAATGTGGTGACATCTGCACTGTGGTGACATCTGTACTGTGGTGACATCTGCACTGTGGTGACATCTGCACTGTGGTGACATCTGCACAGGGGGAAGCCATGGTGCAGGGAGCTTACTCTGTATTTGAGTGGGGGGGGCATTGAAACTCTGCTGCTATTGTTGGGCTCAAGAGTTCACACATTTCACTTCACACTTCAGTGCTAATTGAAGATGCAGCCAGGTCTGTTCTTTCCTAGACGCTTGGTAGGTTAGTAGCCTTATTTACTTTATATAACAAAATTATCTAGAGATTATTGTTTTTTACTTTTTGGCTTCAGAAGTACCTTCAGACTGAACATTCCTCACTCAGTGATGTGTTGGATGGTATTTCCAGGTTTCTTCTGCAGGTTTTGGTTTGTTAGAAGATTTTTCATGATTGTCCTTGGTAGTAATAGTCAATTCAGGTAATTTTGTCAAAAATCAAGGATTTGGTTTGATGGTTTTGATGTAAAGGATAGTATCCTGTATAAAATCAAAGTTTATCTACGTTTATCCTACTCTAATTCTCATGTTTTCTCTCACTCTCTCTCTCTCTGCACCTCTTCCCTCCCCTCTCTTCCTCGCCATCCCTCCATTGTTGACCTCTCCCTGTCAACTATATGACTTATTCATTATAACTCCTGTCTTTATGCTGTTTGACATCATAGTGGGCTCTGACATCATAGTGGGCTCTGACATCATAGTGGGCTCTGACATCATGCATTTTTCATAAGCCATCTTTATGTACACACATACACACATGCACTAATTCACTCACACACACACACATGCACTAATTCACTCACACAAACACACACGTTATTTCATGGCTGGCCAGCTCTCAGCAGGATATAATCACATCAGCACTAAAGGCCTGAATGGAGGGAGGGAGGGAGGGAGGGAGGGAGGGAGGGAGGGAGGGAGGGAGGGAGGGAGGGAGGGAGGGAGGGAGATGGAGAGAGGGAGGGAGGAAGGGAGGGAGATGGAGAGAGGGAGGGAGGAAGGGAAGGAGATGGAGAGAGGGAGGGAGGAAGATAGGGAAGGAGATGGAGAGAGGGAGGGGGAAAGATAGGAAAGGAAATGGAGAGAGGAAAATAGAGAAGGAGATGGAGGGAGAGGAAAATAGGGAAGGAGATGGAGGGAGGGAGGGAGGGAGGGAGGGAGGGAGGGAGGGAGGGAGGGAGGGAGGGAGGGAGGGAGGGAGGGAGGGAGGGAGGAAGATAGGGAAGGAGATGGAGAGAGGGAGGGAGGAAGATAGGAAAGGAAATGGAGAGAGGAAAATAGAGAAGGAGATGGAGGGAGAGGAAAATAGGGAAGGAGATGGAGAGAGGGAGGGAGGGAGGAAGATAGGGAAGGAGAGGGAGGGAGGAAGGAGAGGGAGAGAGGAAAATAGGGAAGGAGATGGGGTGAGGAAAATAGGGATAGAGATGGAGAGAGGGAGGGAGGAAAATAGGGAAGGAGATGGAGAGAGGGAAGGAGGAAGATATGGAGAGAGGGAGGGAGGAAGACAGGGAAGGAGAGACAGGGAGAGAGGAATGAGATGGAGAGAGGGAAATAGGGAAGAGATAGAGAGAGGGAGGGAGGAAGGAAGATAGGGAAGGAGAGGGGTGGAGGACGATGAGAGAGGAAGGAGAGGGAGAGAGGAAAATAGGGAAGGAGATGGAGAGAGGGAAATAGGGAAGAGATAGAGAGAGGGAGGGAGGGAGGAAGGAAGATAGGGAAGGAGAGGGGTGGAGGACGATGAGAGAGGAAGGAGAGGGGGAGAGGAAAATAGGGAAGGAGATGGAGAGAGGAAAATAGGGAAGAGATAGAGAGAGTGAGGGAAGAAGACAGGGATTAGAAGAAGGGAGGAAGTTAGGCAGAGGGAGAGAGGAAGGGGAGGGGAAAGGGAAGGGAGAGAGGTAGAAAGGGATGGAGGAAGAGGGAAGGATGGAGAGAGGGAGGGAGGAAGATAGGGAAGGAGATGGAGAGAGGGAGGGAGGGAAGGAGATGGAGAGAGGGAGGGAGGAAGACAGGGAAGGAGAGACAGGGAGAGAGGGAAATAGGGAAGAGATAGAGAGAGGGAGGGAGGAAGGAAGATAGGAAAGGGGAGGGGTGGAGGAAGATGAGAGAGGAAGGAGAGGGAGAAAGGAGAATAGGGAAGGAGATGGAGAGAGGAAAATAGTGAAGGAGATGGAAAGAGGGAGGGAGGAAGTTAGGGAAGGAGAGGGAGGGAGGAAGATAAAGAGAGGAAGAGAGGAAGGAGAGGGAGAGAGGAAGGAGACGGAGGGGAAAATAGGGAAGGATATGGAGTGAGGAACCTAGGGAAGGAGATGGAGAGAAGAAAATAGGGAAGGATATGGAGAGGGAGGGAGGAAGATAGGGATTAGAGGGAGGGAGGAAGAAAGGGAGAGGGAGAGAGGAAGGAGATGGAGAGGGGAATGGTGAGGGAGGGAGGAAGGAGAGGGACAGAGGAAGGAGATGGAGAGAGGAAAATAGGGAGGAGGTGGAGAGAGGAAAATAGGGAAGGAGATGGAAAGAGGGAGGGAGGAAGATAGGAAAGGAGAGGGAAGGAGGAAGATAAAGAGAGGAAGAGAGGAATGAGATGGAGAGAGGAAGGAGATGGAGAGAGGAAAATATGGAAGGAGATGGAGAGAGGGAGGGAGGAAGATAGGGATT
The DNA here is from genome assembly GCF_016432855.1 of Salvelinus namaycush. Taxonomy (NCBI): domain Eukaryota; kingdom Metazoa; phylum Chordata; class Actinopteri; order Salmoniformes; family Salmonidae; genus Salvelinus; species Salvelinus namaycush. The sequence continues at coordinate 3,841 of NW_024057778.1, read as the reverse complement.
AGAGGGAGGGAGGAAGACAGGGAGAGGGAGAGAGGAAGGAGATGGAAAGAGGAAAGAGAGGGGGAAGGGAAGGGGAGGGAGAGAGGAAGAAAGGGAGGGAGGAAGAGGGAAGGAGAGGGAGAGAGGTAAGAGAGGGTGGAGGGAGAGAGGGAGAATGGGAGGGGTGAAGCGGGAGAGAGGAAGGAGATGGAGAGAGGAAAATAGGGAAGGAGATGGAAAGAGGGAGGGAGGAAGATAGGGAAGGGAAGGAGAGGGAGGGAGGAAGATAGGGGGGAGAGGGAGGGAGGAAAATGAGAGAGGAAGGAGAGGGAGAGAGGAAAATAGGGAAGGAGATGGAGAGAGGGAGGGAGGAAAATATGGAAGGAGAGAGAGGGAGAGAGGAAGGAGATGGAGAGAAGGAAATAGGGAAGGAGATGGAGAGAAGGAAATAGGGAAGGAGATGGAGAGAGGGAGGGAAGAAGATAGGGATGAGAGAGAGGGAGGAAGACAGGGAGAGGGAAAAAGGAAGGAGATGGAGAGAGGAAAATTGGGACGGAGATAGAGAGAGGGAGGGAGGGAGGAAGATAGGGATTAGAGGGAGGGAGGAAGACAGGGAGAGGGAGAGAGGAAGGAGATGGAGAGAGGAAGGAGAGTGGGAAGGGAAGGGGAGGGAGAGAGGAAGAAAGAGAGGGAGGAAGAGGGAAGGAGAGGGAGAGAGGTAAGAGAGGGTGGAGGGAAGGAGAGGGAGAGAGGGAGAATGGGAGGGGTGAAGCGGGAGAGAGGAAGGAGAGGGGGAGAGCGAGGGAGAGGGAAGGAGAGGGAGAGAGGAAGGAGAGGGGGAGAGGAAGATAGGGAGGGAGGAAGGAGAGGGGGAGAGGAAGATGGGGAGGGAGGAAGATAGGGAGGGAGGGAGAGGGAAGGAGAGGAAGATAGGGAGAGAGGAAAATAGGGAAGGACATGGAGGAAGATAGGGATGAGAGAGAGGGAGGAAGTCAGGGAGAGGGAGAGAGGAAGGAGATGGAGAGAGGAAGGGAGAGGGAGGGTGAGGGAGAGGGAGAGAGGAAGGAGATGGAGAGAGGAAAATAGGGAGGAGATGGAGAGAGGAAAATAGGGAAGGAGATGGAGAGAGGGAGGGAGAAAGATAGGGGTGAGAGAGAGGGAGGAAGACAGGGAGAGGGAGAGAGGAAGGAGATGGAGAGAGGAAGGAGATGTAGAGAGGAAAATTGGGACGGAGATAGAGAGAGGGAGGGAGGAAGATAGGGATTAGAGGGAGAGAGGAAGAAAGGGAGGGAGGAAGAGGGAAGGAGAGGGAGAGAGGTAAGAGAGGGTGGAAGGAAGGAGAGGGAGAGAGGAAGAATGGGAGGGGTGAAGCGGGAGAAAGGAAGGAGAGGGGGAGAGCGAGGGAGAGGGAAGGAGAGGGAGAGAGGAAGGAGAGGAAGATAGGGAGAGAGGAAGAGGGAAGGAGAGGAAGATAGGGAGAGAGGAAGAGGGAAGGAGAGGAAGATAGGGAGAGAGGAAGAGGGAAGGAGAGGAAGAGAGGAAGGAGAGGGTGGAGGGAAGAAAAGGGAGAGAGGAAGGAGGGGGGGGCGAGGGAGAGGGAGGGAGAAGGAGAGGAAGTAGATGGGGAGAGGAAGATAGGGAGGGAGGAAGTGGGAAGTCGAGGGAGAAAGGAAGGAGAGGGGGGAGAGGGAAGGAGAGGGAGAGAGGAGGGAGAGGGAGAGAGGGACAGGGGAGGAGAGGGAGAGAAGAAGATGGGGGAGAGGAAGGACAGGGGGAGAGGAAGATAGGGAGAGAGGAAGATAGGTTGAGAGGACGATAGGGAGAGGGAAGGAGAGGGGAGAGGGAGAGAGGAAGATAGGGAGAGAGGAAGATAGGTTGAGAGGACGATAGGTAGAGAGGAAGATAGGGAGAGGGAAGGAGAGGGAGAGAGGAAGTTAGGAAGATAGGGAGAGAGGACGATAGGGAGAGGGAAGGAGAGGGGAGAGGGAAGGAGAGGGGAGAGGGATAGAGGAAGATAGGGAGAGGGAAGGAGAGGGAGAGTTGAAGATAGGGATGGAGATGGAAGGAGATGAGGGGGGGGATGTAGGGAGGGAGGGAAGGAAGGAAGGAAGGAAGGAAGGAAGGAAGGAAGGAAGGAAGGAAGGAAGGAAGGAAGGAAGGAAGGAAGGAAGGAAGGAAGGAAGGAAGGAAGGAAGGAAGGAAGGAAGGAAGGAAGGAAGAGACAAGGAGGGATGAAAGGAAAGATAGTGGAGAAAAGAAGGAGAGAGTCATAATTGAATCATTAAATAAAATCATAATCTCATTGTCACTTTATAAAACACACATATTTTTACATGAGCTATGACCATCATGTTTCTCACATCATTATCACTACTGATAGTATATCACAGATTCCTCTCAAAATACTGTAGGGAGAGAGAGAAAGGGGTGATGAAGAGAGGACGAGAGAACAGGGTGATGAAGAGAGGATATGAGAGAATGGGGTGATGAAGAGAGGATATGAGAGAAAGGGGTGATGAAGAGAGGACGAGAGAACGGGGTGATGAAGAGAGGATATGAGAGAAAAGGGTGATGAAGAGAGGATATGAGAGAACGGGGTGATGAAGAGAGGATATGAGAGAACGGGGTGATGACTAGAGGATATGAGAGAAGGGGGTGATGAACAGAGGATATGAGAGAACGGGGTGATGAAGAGAGGATATGAGAGAATGGGGTGATGAAGAGAGGATATGAGAGAACGGGGTGATGAAGAGAGGATATGAGAGAACGGGGTGATGAAGAGAGGATATGAGAGAACGGGGTGATGAAGAGAGGATATGAGAGAACGGGGTGATGACTAGAGGATATGAGAGAAGGGGGTGATGAAGAGAGGATATGAGAGAACGGGGTGATGAAGAGAGGATATGAGAGAATGGGGTGATGAAGAGAGGATATGAGAGAAAGGGGTGATGAAGAGAGGATATGAGAGAACGGGGTGATGAAGAGAGGATATGAGAGAACGGGGTGATGAAGAGAGGATATGAGAGAACGGGGTGATGAAGAGAGGATATGAGAGAATGGGGTGATGAAGAGAGGATATGAGAGAAAGGGGTGATGAAGAGAGGATATGAGAGAACGGGGTGATGAAGAGAGGATATGAGAGAACGGGGTGATGAAGAGAGGATATGAGAGAAAGGGGTGATGAAGAGAGGATATGAGAGAACGGGGTGATGAAGAGAGGATATGAGAGAACGGGGTGATGAAGAGAGTATATGAGAGAACGAGGTGATGAAGAGAGGATATGAGAGAAAGGGGTGATGAAGAGAGGATATGAGAGAACGGGGTGATGAAGAGAGGATATGAGAGACAGGGGTGATGAAGAGAGGATATGAGAGACAGGGGTGATGAAGAGAGGATATGAGAGAACGGGTTGATGAATAGAGGATATGAGAGAAAGGGGTGATGAAGAGAGGATATGAGAGAAAGGGGTGATGAAGAGAGGGTATGAGAGAACGGGGTGATGAAGAGAGGATATGAGAGAACGGGGTGATGAAGAGAGGATATGAGAGAAAGGGGTGATGAAGAGAGGACATGAGCGAACGGGGTGATGAAGAGAGGATATGAGAGAATGGGGTGATGAAGAGAGGACATGAGAGAACGGGGTGATGAAGAGAGGATATGAGAGAAAGGGGTGATGAAGAGAGGATATGAGAGAACGGGGTGATGACTAGAGGATATGAGAGAGCGGGGTGATGAAGAGAGGATATGAGAGAACGGGGTGATGAAGAGAGGATATGAGAGAAAGGGGTGATGACTAGAGGATATGAGAGAACGGGGTGATGAAGAGAGGATATGAGAGAACGGGGTGATGAAGAGAGATATG
>NW_024057777.1:80000-87562 GCF_016432855.1 Salvelinus namaycush | reverse complement strand
TTAAAGCTGGTCGCAAATGGTCTTCCAAGTGGACAATGACCCCAAGTATACTTCCAAAGTTGTGGCAAAATGGCTTAAGGACAACAAAGTCAAAGTATTGGAGTGGCCATCACAAAGCCCTGACCTCAATTCCATAGAAATGTGTGGGCAGAACTGAAAAAGCGTATGCGAGCAAGGAGGCCTACAAACCTGACTCAGTTACACCAGCTCTGTCAGGAGGAATGGGCCAAAATTCACCCAACTTATTGTGGGAAGCTTGTGGAAGGATACACGAAACGTTTGACCCAAGTTAAACAATTTAAAGGCTGTGCTACCAATTACTAATTGAGTGTATGTAAACTTCTGACCCACTGGGAATGTGATGAAAGAAATAAAAGCTGAAATAAATCATTCTCTCTACTATTATTCTGACATTTCACATTCTTAAAATAAGTGGTGATCCTAACTGACCTAAGACAAGGAATTTTTACTAGGATTAAATTGTGAAAGGAATTGTCAGGAATTGTGAAAAACGGAGTTCAAATGTCTTTGGCTAAGGTGTATGTAAACTTTCGACTTCAACTGTGTCTTCCCAGAGATATACACAATATCCAACCTAACCTTAACTAGCTAGCCATAAATCACAGTCCAGCAGGAGGTATCTCCCCAGAGATATATATACGAGAGAGCAAAAATGGGGCTCTCCCCACTAGTTATCTCCCCACCAACCTATGTTCAGCTCCTCCCTCTTCTTCTATTACCATGACAGCACAATACATAGTGAACGTGACTGGTGCTGCCAGGTTGGGGTTGCTAACATGATTTATTTTAGTCACAACTTGCTAAGAAAAGACAAACTAGATGTTCGCAGACAGTAAGATGCACAAACTAATAGTGTAATCATAGAATACATTTGGATTTATATTAAGAAGCAAAGTGGAAAGCAGCATCGCTGTCATCAACACTTTGTTGCATCTGCTGTATTGACCATGCAGACAGAAGAGTGAACGGTCCGGAAAATGATCTGTTGGTCGAGCAACAACAACTGCGGTCCTTGAGTGACAGGGGGCGGGGCTTGGTGAGATAGAGGTAGAGACAACTCCAGTAGTGGAGTAAACTATCAAAACGGAATGGCGCATCACATGGAACAATCTAAACATTGAAATACTGTTATAGAAGGTAAAGTAAAAACCCAAACCGGTCCGTGCATCAATACCGGTATATAATACAATACAGTATACAGACCAGCCCTCTCTCTCTCTCTCTCTCTCTCTCTTTCTCTCTCTGTCTCTCTCTCTCTCTGTCTCTCTCTCTCTCTGTCTGTCTGTCTGTCTGTCTGTCTGTCTGTCTGTCTGTCTGTCTGTCTGTCTGTCTGTCTGTCTGTCTGTCTGTCTGTCTGTCTGTCTCTCTCTCAATTCAATTCAATTCAATTCAATTCAAGGGGCTTTATTGGCATGGGAAACATGTGTTAACATTGCCAAAGCAAGTGAGGTAGATATTATACAAAAGTGAAATAAACAATACAAATTAAAAGTAAACATTACACATACAGAAGTTTCAAAACAATAAAGACATTACAAATGTTATATTATATATATACAGTGTTGTAACAATGTACAAATGGTTAAAGCACACAAGTTAAAATAAATAAGCATAAATATGGGTTGTATTTACAATGGTGTTTGTTCTTCACTGGTTGCCCTTTTCTTGTGGCAACAGGTCACAAATCTTGCTGCTGTGATGGCACACTGTGGAATTTCTCCCAGTAGATATGGGAGTTTATCAAAATTGGATTTGTTTTCAAATTCTTTGTGGATCTGTGTAATCTGAGGGAAATATGTCTCTCTAATATGGTCATACATTGGGCAGGAGGTTAGGAAGTGCAGCTCAGTTTCCACCTCATTTTGTGGGCAGTGTGCACATAGCCTGTCTTCTCTTGAGAGCCATGTCTGCCTACGGCGGCCTTTCTCAATAGCAAGGCTATGCTCACTGAGTCTGTACATAGTCAAAGCTTTCCTTAAGTTTGGGTCAGTCACAGTGGTCAGGTATTCTGCCACTGTGTACTCTCTGTTTAGGGCCAAATAGCATTCTAGTTTGCTCTGTTTTTTTTGTTAATTCTTTCCAATGTGTCAAGTAATTATCTTTTTGTTTTCTCATGATTTGGTTGGGTCTAATTGTGCTGTTGTCCTGGGGCTCTGTGGGGTGTGTTTGTGTTTGTGAACAGAGCCCTAGGACCAGCTTGCTTAGGGGACTCTTCTCCAGGTTCATCTCTCTGTAGGTGATGGCTTTGTTATGGAAGGTTTGGGAATCGCTTCCTTTTAGGTGGTTGTAGAATTTAACGGCTCTTTTCTGGATTTTGATAATTAGTGGGTATCGGCCTAATTCTGCTCTGCATGCATTATTTGGTGTTCTACGTTGTACACGGAGGATATTTTTGCAGAATTCTGCATGCAGAGTCTCAATTTGGTGTTTGTCCCATTTTGTGAAATCTTGGTTGGTGAGCGGACCCCAGACCTCACAACCATAAAGGGCAATGGGCTCTATGACTGATTCAAGTATTTTTAGCCAGATCCTAATTGGTATGTTGAAATTTATGTTCCTTTTGATGGCATAGAAGGCCCTTCTTGCCTTGTCTCTCAGATCGTTCACAGCTTTGTGGAAGTTACCTGTGGTGCTGATGTTTAGGCCGAGGTATGTATAGTTTTTTGTGTGCTCTAGGGCAACGGTGTCTAGATGGAATTTGTGGTCCTGGTGACTGGACCTTTTTTGGAACACCATTATTTTGGTCTTACTGAGATTTACTGTCAGGGCCCAGGTCTGACAGAATCTGTGCAGAAGATCTAGGTGCTGCTGTAGGCCCTCCTTGGTTGGTGACAGAAGCACCAGATCATCAGCAAACAGTAGACATTTGACTTCGGATTCTAGTAGGGTGAGACCGGGTGCTGCAGACTGTTCTAGTGCCCGCGCCAATTCGTTGATATATATGTTGAAGAGGGTGGGGCTTAAGCTGCATCCCTGTCACACCCCACGACCCTGTGTGAAGAAATGTGTGTGTTTTTTGCCAATTTTAACCGCACACTTGTTGTTTGTGTACATGGATTTTATAATGTCGTATGTTTTACCCCCAACACCACTTTCCATCAATTTGTATAGCAGACCCTCATGCCAAATTGAGTCGAAGGCTTTTTTGAAATCAACAAAGCATGAGAAGACTTTGCCTTTGTTTTGGTTTGTTTGGTTGTCAATTAGGGTGTGTAGGGTGAATACATGGTCTGTTGTACGGTAATTTGGTAAAAAGCCAATTTGACATTTGCTCAGTACATTGTTTTCATTGAGGAAATGTACGAGTCTGCTGTTAATGATAATGCAGAGGATTTTCCCAAGGTTACTGTTGACGCATATTCCACGGTAGTTATTGGGGTCAAATTTGTCTCCACTTTTGTGGATTGGGGTGATCAGTCCTTGGTTCCAAATATTGGGGAAGATGCCAGAGCTAAGGACGATGTTAAAGAGTTTTAGTATAGCCAATTGGAATTTGTTGTCTGTATATTTGATCATTTCATTAAGGATACCATCAACACCACAGGCCTTTTTGGGTTGGAGGGTTTTTATTTTGTCCTGTAACTCATTCAAGGTAATTGGAGAATCCAGTGGGTTCTGGTAGTCTTTAATAGTTGATTCTAGGATTTGTATTTGATCATGTATATGTTTTTGCTCTTTATTCTTTGTTATAGAGCCAAAAAGATTGGAGAAGTGGTTTACCCATACATCTCCATTTTGGATAGATAATTCTTCGTGTTGTTGTTTGTTTAGTGTTTTCCAATTTTCCCAGAATTGGTTAGAGTCTATGGAGTCTTCAATTACATTGAGCTGATTTCTGACGTGCTGTTCCTTCTTTTTCCGTAGTGTATTTCTGTATTGTTTTAGTGATTCACCATAGTGAAGGCGTAGACTCAGGTTTTCCGGGTCTCTATGTTTTTGGTTGGACATGTTTCTCAATTTATTTCTTAGATTTTTGCATTCTTTATCAAACCATTTGTCATTGTTGTTCATTTTCTTCGGTTTTCTATTTGAGATTTTTAGATTTGATAGGGAAGCTGAGAGGTCAAATATACTGTTAAGATTTTCTACTGCCAAGTTTACACCTTCACTATTGCAGTGGAACATTTTACCCAGGAAGTTGTCTAAAAGGGATTGAATTTGCTGTTGCCTAATTGTTTTTTGGTAGGTTTCCAAACTGCATTCCTTCCATCTATAGCATTTCTTAATGTTACTCAGTTCCTTTGGCTTTGATGCCTCATGATTGAGTATTGCTCTGTTCAAGTAGACTGTGATTTTGCTGTGGTCTGATAGGGGTGTCAGTGGGCTGACTGTGAACGCTCTGAGAGACTCTGGGTTGAGGTCAGTGATAAAGTAGTCTACAGTGCTACTGCCAAGAGATGAGCTATAGGTGAACCTACCATAGGAGTCCCCTCGAAGCCTACCATTGACTATGTACATACCCAGCGTGCGACAGAGCTGCAGGAGTTGTGACCCGTTTTTGTTGGTTATGTTGTCATAGTTGTGCCTAGGGGGGCATATGGGGGAGGGAATGCTGTCACCTGCAGGCAGGTGTTTGTCCCCCTGTGTGCTGAGGGTGTCAGGTTCTTGTCCAGTTCTGGCATTTAGGTCGCCACAGACTAATACATGTCCCTGGGCCTGGAAATGATTGATTTCCCCCTCCAGGATGGAGAAGCTGTCTTTATTAAAGTATGGGGATTCTAGTGGGGGGATATAGGTAGCACACAGGAGGACATTTTTCTCTGTTAAGATAATTTCCTTTTGAATTTCTAGCCAAATGTAAAATGTTCCTGTTTTGATTAATTTAATGGAGTGAGTTAGGTCTGCTCTATACCAAATTAGCATTCCCTCTGAGTCCCTTCCCTGTTTCACACCTGGTAGTTTGGTGGATGGGACTACCAGCTCTCTGTAACCTAGAGGGCAACCAGTGGGTCCGTCTCCGCTATACCATGTTTCTTGCAGGATGACAATGTCTGCATTACCGATTTCTTTGGTGAAGTCCGGGTTCCTGCTCTTTAGGCCAAAGGCAGATGACCTCAGGCCTTGGATATTCCAGGATGATATAGTGAAGGCTTTTTGTTCCATAAAGTGTCCAATGTTGTTGGCCGTGTGGTTTGGCCTCAGGCCAGTAAGTGTGAGCAGAGCCTGCTGAGCATCTGGTACATGCCGTTGGCTTGGGCGAGTGTAAGAGTGGGGGTTGGGCCTGTTTGCCCGCTCACTACCTGGGCGTATGTGTGACTTCCATGTTGATGCCCTCTTTGCGGGGGTGGGGTGCATGGGGTGGGCAGGAGTGGCATAGGTCTGATCTGAGGGGGCCTAAATGGGGTGTGGGCATGGTTGATGTGGGGGGGTGTTGATTGGTTGGGGTGGGGGTGTGGATGTGTCTGGGGGTGCTGTGGTCTGGATGTAAGTCCTCTTGGCGTGGGTCCTCTATGTGTAGGTCCACGGGGGGGTCCTGCAGGTCTTGGAGGGTGTCTCGCTGGTCTGGGTGGGGTGTCTATTGATCTGTTGCTCCTGTGTGAAGTGTTGGGGCTGCGTTTGAGAGCGATGTCCTTTAGAGTCCGGGCAAAGGTGGGCACTGCTGCCTTATAGAGGTGGACCTGGTCATAGAGGCTGTTCAAGTCCAGGGTGGAGTGGTGGGCCAGGAAAACATTTGGTTTTGAGGCACAGTCACGGGAAATGCTTGCGTTTACCCGCTGTATTGTAGCAGGGTGGAAGTCTTTTCGTGGTAGCAGGGTGGAGATAACCACTTGTGCATTGGGGAAAGTAGAAGAAGCTTTTTCAATCACTCCCTTCAGTGCTGTGGCCACCCTTTCCTGCTGTGCTCTCAGGTCGTTTGTGCCTGTGTGTATTATTATGTGGCTAGGTGAGCCTAGTTTGTCCTCAGACAGAAGGTCTAGGGCGCACTGGGTGTTTGGACACCAGAGTTTAGACACACTGTGTTTGGGAAAAAGTTTTTTTTCTTCTATATATTTCCCATTTGAGTCCATAAGGAGAACAATCTGTGTCTTGTGTTTGTTCTCAGTGGGTGTGGGGGGGTTGTCAGGAGGGCTATCAGGGTGGCTGACAGGGGGGGTGCTCAGGGGGGGTGAGAGCTGCTGGGCTTGGGGTTTTTCTTTTGTCTGTTCTGCTGTGATGTTGACTCTATGGTCAGGGTCTGGTGTGGACTGTTCTGCTGTGGTGTCGAGACTTTTGTCCGGTGCTGAGGTGGGCTGTTCTGCTGGCGTCTCTGTGGGGATGGCCACCTCCCTAGTGGGTTGTTCTCTGTCACATGCCATCCCCCTCAACCTCTCCTCCAGCAGTCTGATCCTCTCCTCCATCCCCCTCTCCCTCTCCTCCAGCAGTCTGATCCTCTCCTCTAGTGCTTTGTTCTGCTCCTGCTTCTGCTCTTTCTCCTGTTGAAGTTGTCTCACCACTGTCCAGAGTGCAGATATGTCTCTCTCCACCTCCAGCTCTCCTGGTCTGGTTAAGGGGTTGTTGTGCTGGACTGTTGTCTGGGTCTGTGCTGACTGGAGTGTAATCACCTGCTGTTCCAGCTCCACCTGCCTTACCTCCAGCTGGGTGAATTTATCCTTCATTTCAATGAGGGAGAAGTGCTCTGTACTGGGAGGTTGACTGTCTGCTGAGGGTTGCTCGTCTGTGGGGTTATATGATGAAGAGGTCTGGTCTGACCCGCTTGGGGTGGGGGTATCTTTATCAAGGGAGAGCTTCTCCTGCTGGGCTAATTCTTTGATTAGGTGAAAGTCCAGCTGAAACTGTTTGGGGTTGCCCTGTACCAATACTGTTCCAGACTTATATAGATTTATGTTAGCTGACTCAGAGTCCTCGTTGTCAAGTATCCTGAGTTTCCACCCCTCGTTAACCCCCCCTCTCTTAACAGAGGGGTAGTGTGCTAATATAGCACTGTGCCATGCCAGGGGATGGTTTGTGTGGAAGATAAGGTTGCTGATGTTCCCATTTTTGTAATAGTCAGCAAAAAGTGTCTCTTGATTTTCCATAAGGAGCTTCATTTTGTGCTCTTTTCTTGCCTTATCATTCTTTACACTCACAGGGTACTGTATTTTAATTACCTCTGAACAGCAGGAGGGAGCTTCTAAGGCCTCTCCATTTGGTTGGGGTAGACTATTCGACTCTCCTGCCATTGTTGGGCTAATGGTCTTTGACACCTCTCACTTGACACGTCAGTGCTAGTTGAAGCTGTATCAAGTCAGTTACAGTTGAATACAGTTGAAGCTGTATCTCTCTCAGTTCCACAAAAAATCCAAGTTTAACTAACTCTAAATCTATCTTTTTTAAAGAAAATGCTGAAAAATGCAGGAGCTCATCTGATCATCTGATCATGACCTCTCTCTCTCTCTCTCTCTCTCTCTCTCTCTCTCTCTCTCTCTCTCTCTCTCTCTCTCTCTCTCTCTCTCTCTCTCTCTCTCTCTCTCTCTCTCTCTCTCTCTCTCTCTCTCTCTCTCTTCTCTCTCTCTCTCTCTCTCTCTCTCTCTCTCTCTCTCTCTCTCTCTCTCTCTCTCTCT
>NW_024057777.1:65000-77500 GCF_016432855.1 Salvelinus namaycush | reverse complement strand
CTCCTGATTCAGTGATTTCCTCTACATTGTCTAGGCCTCCTGATTCAGTGATTTCCTCTACATCATCTAGGCCTCCTGATTCAGTGATTTCCTCTACATTGTCTAGGCCTCCTGATTCAGTGATTTCCTCTATATTGTCAGTCTGAATTACCTTCACTTAATACAAACCACAGTGGGGACAAAATGCCAGTAGAGAGAGAGGGAGAGGAGAGAGAGATGAAGAGAGGGAGAGGAGAGAGAGATGGCCAGAGGGAGAGGAGAGAGAGATGACCAGAGGGAGAAGTGAGAGAGATGACGAGAGGGAGAGAGATAAAAAGAGGGAGAGAAGAGAGAGATAAAAAGAGGGAGAGAAGAGAGAGATAAAAAGAGGGCGAGAAGAGAGAGATAAAAAGAGGGAGACAAGGGAAGGAAAGGACAAGTATTAATTTGGAATTTTGCAGGAACTGACACTCCGTCTTCTGTCCTTTTACCCCCAGGCTGTATCACTTCAAACCCCTCCCTCCCTCTCTCTCTCATAAATTTGGTCTCCATAGCAATTACCGAAGTCTTTTATCAGTCATTTCAAAGAAGGAAAATTAGACCAATTGTGTCAGGGCAGTCACTGGGCCAGAAATTGCACACTTATTGGGAGCACTTACGTCTGTGACTTTGTTCTCAGCTGATGGAGGCTATTGTTGGAGAGGACTGGGGCTCCCACAGACTGATTGGCTGTGAGCAGTGTGTGTGTGTGTGTGTGTGTGTGTGTGTGTGTGTGTGTGTGTGTGTGTGTGTGTGTGTGTGTGTGTGTGTGTGTGTGTGTGTGTGTGTGTGTGTGTGTGTGTGTGTGTGTGTGTGTGTGTGTGTGTGTGTGTGTGTGTGTGTGTGTCTGAGGAGAGTCACAGCCTCCCCCCAGTTTTCTGTCTCTGTCCCAGTCTGGCTTCTGTGATTTTAGACCCTAATTGAATATACATTACAGCCAGGGCTTTGTTTACGGGAGCAGACCTTTAAAGTAGAGATCAAATCATCTGTTTTTCCCTGATAATTCATCTCAACCCACTCCTCCTCTCCATCCCTGCCCCTAGTCCACTCTCAGTTAAAGATAATCACATTTTTATTTATTTATTTTTCTCATTGTGGAATGTAAAAAAGAGGTATCCTTATTTAATTTTTTTAATTTCCAAGGGCAATTTGCTTTAATTCAGTTGTATTCAGGATTACAATACAATTGTAAAGGTACAAAATTGTGAATTATCCAAACTCATGTTATATAATGCATTATAAAAAGTGTACTGTAACTTATTGTTCATAAATGGTTAGTATATTCAGACATTGAATTCTAGCACCTATTGATTCTACCTCAGTAGCAGTGAATGTTAAGTCTACCTCAGTAGCAGTGAATGTTGCGTCTACCTCAGTAGTAGTGAATGTTACGTCTACCTCAGTAGTAGTGAATGTTACGTCTACCTCAGTAGTAGTGAATGTTACGTCTACCTCAGTAGTAGTGAATGTTACGTCTACCTCAGTAGTAGTGAATGTTACGTCTACCTCAGTAGTAGTGAATGTTAAGGCTACCTCAGTAGTAGTGAATGTTATGTCTACCTCAGTAGTAGTGAATGTTAAGGCTACCTCAGTAATAGTGAATGTTAAGTCTACCTCAGTAGCAGTGAATGTTAAGTCTACCTCAGTAGTAGTGAATGTTACGTCTACCTCAGTAGCAGTGAATGTTAAGTCTACCTCAGTAGCAGTGAATGTTGCGTCTACCTCAGTAGTAGTGAATGTTAAGTCGACCTCAGTAGTAGTGAATGTTAAGTCTACCTCAGTAGTAGTGAATGTTACGTCTACCTCAGTAGTAGTGAATGTTAAGTCTACCTCAGTAGCAGTGAATGTTACGTCTACCTCAGTAGCAGTGAATGTTAAGTCTACCTCAGTAGCAGTGAATGTTAAGTCTACCTCAGTAGCAGTGAATGTTAAGTCTACCTCATTAGCAGTGAATGTTAAGTCTACCTCAGTAGCAGAGAATGTTAAGTATATGTCTTAATCAGCTGCACTAGCCTCCTTCACCACAGGGGACCTGCCAACCCTGTCCATACACAAACACATGCACACGCACATGCACACGCACGCACACACACACACACACACACACACACAGACACAGACATACCTAGTCAGAGATATAATTATGTTAGGAACCAGTAGGACAGCTGGGAAATCAATATGTTAAGACAGATTGAGTGGAGAGAGAGAGAGAGAGAGAGAGAGAGAGACAGAGAGAGAGATAGACAGATAGAGAGAGAGATAGAGATAGAGAAAGACAGAGAAAGAGAGAGAGACAGAGAAAGAGAGAGAGAGAGAGATAGAGATAGATAGAGAGAGAGAGAGAGAGACAGAGAAAGAGAGAGAGAGAGAGAGAGAGAGAGAGAGAGAGAGAGAGAGAGAGAGAGAGAGAGAGAGAGAGAGAGAGAGAGAGAGAGAGAGAGAGAGAGAGAGTGTGTGTTCAAACCAGGGGCTAATACATGTACGCCAGGCCCCCATGAGCGCTGGCTTATATTCATGTCATTGAGCCAGCCAGCTGATTGGGCAGCTAAGAGTGTGTCAGTGAGGAGAATTTGGGGGCTTTGCTCTAATGAAAAAGGGAATTAGCAGGCTGGACCTGCGGCCCTTTGAGATGAGGCAGATCACTCAAGAGTTACTTCAAAATTAGACGTCTACCATGTCCTGAGGACGTTGGGAAATGCCTTCAAAACCGGCCACTAGGAGCAACATTGAACGCTATTACAATCAAGTAGGCTTGGGTTTTTCTAGGGTGATGTAGATTGGGGTGGCAGATGGGCATAATCCCATGACTCTAGATCAGAAGCTCTGATTTTATGGACGAGGGTGGCAGGTGGGTGTAGTCCCATCACTCTGGATCAGAAGGTTGCTCTGGTTTTATGGACGAGGGTGGCAGGTGGGTGTAGTCCCATCACTCTGGATCAGAAGGTTGCTCTGGTTTTATGGACGAGGGTGGCAGGTGGGTGTAGTCCCATCACTCTGGATCAGAAGGTTGCTCTGATTTTATGGGCGAGGGTGGCAGGTGGGTGTAGTCCCATCACTCTGGATCAGAAGGTTGCTCTGGTTTTATGGACGAGGGTGGCAGGTGGGTGTAGTCCCATCACTCTGGATCAGAAGGTTGCTCTGATTTTATGGACGAGGGTGGCAGGTGGGTGTAGTCCCATCACTCTGGATCAGAAGGTTGCTCTGATTTTATGGACGAGGGTGGCAGGTGGGTGTAGTCCCATCACTCTGGATCAGAAGGTTGCTCTGATTTTATGGACGAGGGTGGCAGGTGGGTGTAGTCCCATCACTCTGGATCAGAAGGTTGCTCTGGTTTTATGGACGAGGGTGGCAGGTGGGTGTAGTCCCATCACTCTGGATCAGAAGGTTGCTCTGGTTTTATGGACGAGGGTGGCAGGTGGGTGTAGTCCCATCACTCTGGATCAGAAGGTTGCTCTGATTTTATGGACGAGGGTGGCAGGTGGGTGTAGTCCCATCACTCTGGATCAGAAGGTTGCTCTGATTTTATGGACGAGGGTGGCAGGTGGGTGTAGTCCCATCACTCTGGATCAGAAGGTTGCTCTGATTTTATGGACGAGGGTGGCAGGTGGGTGTAGTCCCATCACTCTGGATCAGAAGGTTGCTCTGGTTTTATGGACGAGGGTGGCAGGTGGGTGTAGTCCCATCACTCTGGATCAGAAGGTTGTGTGATCAATCCCAGTGATGGACACTTGTTTAAAAATGATTTTTTTTAACCCTTTTCAAAATGTAACCCTTAACCATCTGCATTAGATGTTTTGAGCAACTTCAAAATTTGACATTTGGAGCATCTTTGAAATTTGACATTTGGAGAAACGTGGATGAATGTCTAATTCTGCAGTGAGACAGTGAGAGCTTGTTGTTTAAGAGATCAATACACATGTTAGAGAAAAACACAGAGGTCTGGGTTAGAAGAAGAGAGAGAAGAGAGAAATGAGAGAAGGTGAAAGAAAAGGAGAGAGATAAATACATGCTAATTAGAGTGTTGATTGTTCTTGTGATTCAGTATTGAAATAGAGCTCCTTCCATTAAGAGAACGTGAAAAGGAAGAAATTATGAAAGAGATAGAGAAAAAAGGTCAGAGTCTATTTATTTTCTCTGTGCCTAATTGTGGTCAGAGTCTATTTACTTTCTCTGTGCCTAATTGTGGTCAGAGTATATTTATTTTCTCTGTGCCTAAATGTCGTCAGAATCTATTAATTTGATCTGTGATTAATTGTGGTCAGAGTACATGTGTTTTCTCTGTGCCTAATTGTAGTCAGAGTATATTTACTTTCTCTGTGCCTAACTGTGGTCAGAGTACATGTATTTTCTCTGTGCCTAATTGTGGTCAGAGTTGATTTACTTTCTCTGTGCCTACTTGTGGTCGGAGTACATTTATTTTCTCTGTGCCTACTTGTGGTCAGAGTCTATTTACTTAACCTGTGCCTAATTGTGGTCAGTCTATTTACTTAACCTGTGCCTAATTGTGGGCAGAGTCTATTTACTTAACCTGTGCCTAATTGTGGTCAGAGTCTATGTATTTTATCTGTGCCTAATTGTGGTCAGAGTATACTTAATTTATCTGTGCCTAATTGTGGTCAGAGTATTTCTTTTCGCTGTGCCTAATTGTGGTCAGAGTACTTATTTTCTCTGTGCCTAATTGTTGTCAAAGTATATTTAATTTATCTGTGATTAATTGTGGTCAGAGTCTATTTACTTTACTTTATCTGTGCCTAATTGTGGTCAGAGTCTATTAATCTTCTCTGTGCCTAATTGTGGTCAGAGTATTTATTTTCTCTGTGCCTAATTGTGGTCAGAGTCTATTTATTTTCTCTGTGCCTAATCGTGGTCAGAGCATTTATTTTCTCTGTGCCTACTTGTTGTCAGAATCTATTTACTTTCTCTGTGCCTAATTGTGGTTAGAGTCTATTTACTTTCTCTATGCCGAAATGTGGTCAGAGTACATGTATTTTCTCTGTGCCTAATTGTGGTCAGAATCGATTTACTTTCTCTGTGCCTAATTGTGGTCAGAGTGTATTTACTTTATCTGTGCCTAATTGTGGTCAGAGTATTTATTTTCTCTGTGCCTAATTGTGGTCAGAGTCTATTTATTTTCTCTGTGCCTAATTGTGGTCAGAGTCAATTAATTTTCTCTGTGATTAATTGTGGTCAGAGTATTTATTTTCTCCGTGCCTAATTGTGGTCAACGTCTAATTATATTATTTGTGCTTACTTGTGGTCAGAGTGTATTTATTTTCTCTGTGACTAATTGTGGTCAACGTCTAATTATATTATCTGTGCCTAATTGTGGTCAGAGTCTATTTATTTTCTCTGTGCCTGGTTGTGGTCAGAGTCTATGAATTTTCTCTGTGATTAATTGTGGTCAGTCTATTTATTTTCATTGTGCCTAATTGTGGTCAGAGTCTATTTATTTTCTCTGTGCCTAATTGTGATCAGAGTCTATTTATTTTCTCTGTGCCTAATTGTGGTCAGAGTCTATTTACTTACTCTGTGCCTAATTGGGGTCAGAGTCTATTTACTTACTCTGTGCCTAATTGTGGTCAGAGTCTATTTACTTACTATGTGCCTAATTGTGGTCAGAGTCTATTTACTTTCTCTGTGCCTAATTGTGGTCAGAGTCTATTTACTTACTCTGTGCCTAATTGTGGTCAGAGTATATTTACTTACTCTGTGCCTAATTGTGGTCAGAGTATATTTACTTACTCTGTGCCTAATTGTGGTCAGAGTATATTTACTTACTCTGTGCCTAATTGTGGTCAGAGTCTATTTACTTACTCTGTGCCTAATTGTGGTCAGAGTATATTTACTTACTCTGTGCCTAATTGTGGTCAGAGTATATTTACTTACTCTGTGCCTAATTGTGGTCAGAGTATATTTACTTACTCTGTGCCTAATTGTGGTCAGAGTATATTTACTTACTCTGTGCCTAATTGTGGTCAGAGTATATTTACTTACTCTGTGCCTAATTGTGGTCAGAGTATATTTACTTACTCTGTGCCTAATTGTGGTCAGAGTATATTTACTTACTCTGTGCCTAATTGTGGTCAGAGTCTGACCCAAAACCCAGACTGTATTTGTCAGTCAAGGATGAGGAAGGCTTGTGTAATTCATCATCCTTGATCCCCTCCCTCCCTCCAGCCTATAGATTGAGACCAGCAATGGTCTGCTGCCTATTTCATTCTCTGGGTTCAAATCTTAATGGTGAACCCCCAGCCTATAAATTAGGGAAGCACTCTATTGCAAGAGCTGTGTCGGAGGGGAGAGGGCGATGTGGGACGGACGGTTGTGTGTGTGTGTGTTTGATTTATTCCAATTAATGATCATTATAAGGAATAAGAAACTGGGATGGTATCAACACTGATCCTCAGAAATACACACTGTTACAGATGCAGAAGCAGCACATTCACAAACACACACTCAAACACACACACAAACACACACTCAAATACACACACAAACACACACTCAAACACACACTCAAGCACAGTTTTGCACCTATACTGTATATACATAAAGAAAAACATGATGGTGAGCTTGAACTAACAATTTAAAACATTTCTGAGTCTGAGTCAATTCAATTATGTTTCTTAAATGTCAGCACACAGCATAATTCCAGTTGTTTTCTGGAACTGTAGGCTGATAGAAGAGGTTTTTGGTTTCTGTGGCGTACTGGACAGACAGAAAGACAGGAGTGTTTGCTGACAGTGGTTCTGTGCCTGGCAGACTAGGCATCGTCCGTCACATCCATGTCTCCTTTCTTTAGTCATTTCTCTTTCCAGAGAATGAAAATGGTGAATGCAAGTCAGCCCTTTCTCTGTGGGGGAGGGGAATAGAGGACAGGAGAGATGGAAGGAAGAAAGAGAGCGAGAGAGAGGAAGCAGGGGTGGAAGGAGGGGGGAGTGTGGGGGTGATGAGAGAGGGGAAGGGTTGTACCCCCCATCTCTCTGCCTGTGGATGAGTGTGTGTATGTGTGTGTGTGTGTGTTTTATTGTGTATGCCTGCAAGTGTCTTTCTGCGTGAATTAATTTGTACGTATCTGCGTGTGTGTGTGTGTGTGTGTGTGTGTGTGTGTGTGTGTGTGTGTGTGTGTGTGTGTGTGTGTGTGTGTGTGTGTGTGTGTGTGTGTGTGTGTGTGTGTGTGTGTGTGTGTGTGTGTGTACGTGTATGTGTGTTTGTGAATACAGAACCCCAAGCTCATTCCGTCCTTCAGCGGTTTCATGAAAGGCATTTAGTCAGAGACCAACCTGTTTGTGTGGGTGTGATTAGAAATGTTAGAGGTCGAAAGAGCACAGCCAGTGAGATAGTGGATGTTTCTGGTTGATGAAAGCATCGTAGCAGAGGTCTGGTGTCCGCTTTGCTGGGAGAAGGAATACCAACAAGCTATGAATTGGTGCTTCATTATGTCTTTACTAAAGTCAAATATATCACATAAGCAGTGACTGTTATTTCTCTATGCTGAAGGATCATGTTCAAGGTTTGCATATCTTTTAGTCCCAGAATATTAAACCCAGCTTTTTATCGTCATTTTATACCCACAGTTCTACAAATACACACAATTCTTATGTTAGCCATAAAAAGCCATACTTTTGGTGGTGGAAGAATTTGAGGCTGAACTAGCCGTTGCTACTGTATTCTAGATCTTCAAAGCCGAGATGGAACATTTTGGATCTGAAGAATGGCTCAGCAAAATGGATTTTTCTTTGCAATTCTATTTACAATGTGCAGGGATTCTATGTCTGAAATGTGCTGTATAAATAAAGCTTGATTTGATTTGGGATTCATTTGCACTGTACTCTAACACATTTCACAAAACGCCTTCACCCTAAATCAGACACACATGCACACCCACACGCACACACACCCACACACAAACACATACACACATAAACACGCAAAAACTCTCTGAAAGCTTCTGGGAAGAAATAATGATTTCTATTAGATTATTATTCTTAAAGTTGCACCAGAAAACACCAGAGGAAATAACCCTGAGCGGCTCCTAATGTAATAACCTGCCAATTAGAACAGTTATTTTGCAATAAGAGGCCTTCTCTGTGCTGCAGAGGAGAACACAACATTACCCGCCTCCTAATGTAATAACCTGCCAATTAGAACAGTTATGTTGCAATAAGAGGCCTTCTCTGTGCTGCAGAGGAGAACACAACATTACCCGCCTCCTAATGTAATAACCTGCAAATTAGAACAGTTATGTTGCAATAAGAGGCCTTCTCTGTGCTGCAGAGGAGAACACAACATTACACTGAGTTCTTGGCGCCGGGTAATGTTGTGTTCTCCTCTGCAGCACAGAGAAGGCCTCTTATTGCAACATAACTGTTCTAATTGGCAGGTTATTACACTGAGTTCTTAATGTCATCTTTCAAGAACACCTGCAGACGCACACTCATATGTTTACCCTTTCATAAACAAAATGTGGTGATGATGACTGGTCTAGAAGTGTCTGAGAGATAGAGAGAGAGAGAGAGACAGAGAGAGACAGAGAGAGAGAGAGAGAGAGAGAGAGCGAGAGATAGAGAGCGAGAGAGAGAGAGAGAGAGAGAGAGAGAGAGAGAGAGAGAGAGAGAGAGATCGAGAGAGAGAGAGAGAGAGAGAGAGAGAGAGAGAGCGAGAGAGAGAGAGAGAGATAGAGAGCGAGAGAGAGAGAGAGAGAGAGAGAGAGAGAGATCGAGAGAGAGAGAGAGAGAGAGAGAGAGAGAGAGATCGAGAGATCGAGAGAGAGAGAGAGAGAGAGAGAGAGAGAGAGAGAGAGAGAGAGAGAGAGAGAGAGAGAGAGAGAGAGAGAGAGAGAGAGAGAGATTACTGCCATTCTATATTATTATTTGTCATTGTTTATAATTTTATTACAATGTATATTGTATACATTGTTGCTTTGGCAATATTGACACAATGTTTTTCATGCCAATAAAGCAGCTTGAATTTGAATTTGAATTTGAATTTGAGAGAGAGAGAGCATGAGAGAGAAAGAGTGTGTGTGTGTGTGTGCCTAAGTGTGTGGTGCTTGCGTGTGTGTGTGTGTGTGTGTGTGGTGTGTTTTGCACTTCAAAGAAAGGTCAGGTTCAGACATAGAGAGCTAAAGGTTAGATCACTACTCCACACATAGAGAGCTGAAGGTTAGATCACTACTCCACACATAGAGAGCTGAAGATTAGATCACTACTCCACACATAGAGAGCTAAAGGTTAGATCACTACTCCACACATAGAGAGCTAAAGGTTAGATCACTACTCCACACATAGAGAGCTGAAGGTTAGATCACTACTCCACACATAGAGAGCTGAAAGTTAGATCACTACTCCACACATAGAGAGCTGAAGATTAGATCACTACTCCACACATAGAGAGCTGAAGGTTAGATCACTACTCCACACATAGAGAGCTGAAGGTTAGATCACTACTCCACACATAGAGAGCTAAAGGTTAGATCACTACTCCACACATAGAGAGCTGAAAGTTAGATCACTACTCCACACATAGAGAGCTGAAAGTTAGATCACTACTCCACACATAGAGAGCTGAAGGTTAGATCACTACTCCACACATAGAGAGCTGAAGGTTAGATCACTACTCCACACATAGAGAGCTGAAGGTTAGATCACTACTCCACACATAGAGAGCTGAAGGTTAGATCACTACTCCACACATAGAGAGCTGAAGGTTAGATCACTACTCCACACATAGAGAGCTGAAGGTTAGATCACTACTCCACACATAGAGAGCTGAAGGTTAGATCACTACTCCACACATAGAGGGCTGAAGGTTAGATCACTACTCCACACATAGAGAGCTGAAGGTTAGATCACTACTCCACACATAGAGGGCTGAAGGTTAGATCACTACTCCACACATAGAGAGCTGAAGGTTAGATCACTACTCCACACATAGAGGGCTGAAGGTTAGATCACTACTCCACATGGAACACAGAGAGGGTTGGTCTCATCAATGCCTTCCCTGGACTGAGACTAGCAGAGGTCACTAGACCTGTGACATATACTGTACATACTCACCCATGCAAACACAGACACACACACACTGAAATCAAAAGTCTTATCGAAGAATCAATGACATTATAGGAAGAAGACTATAGCTCCTACTGAAATACTGTGAAAACTCAAAAGATGTGAATTTTGAATAAATAATCAATAAAACAAGAGAAAATTATGAACAAAGTGTTCAGGTCTTCTTGATGGAAATGAAAGCTGGGAGAACGAAAGTGTTGCCTGTATTTGGACATTTTGATGATGATTTTGGACATGCGTGTAAAATGCTTTCAGGAGAAAATGCGTGAAATAACGTTAAAACGTTCTGCATTAATCAGAGACAGTGGTGTTAAAGGGAAACTCTGCAATAGGACATCATCATACATAACCAGACGAGGGTGTCACAATCATTTCAGGAAGGATTTCATGCAAAGACTCTTATTATGAAATAATATTTTACGTTTACATGTTATATTTTTATAAAAGGCAATATCTTATATCTTAACTTCTATAAAGAAGGATTGAATAGAAGAAGCAAATACGTAGCTACATGTGTATGAGATCATGTATAGGCCAAACAATGGAATCTTTCAAGATTTTGTTTCATTTTGTTTCATGAGCCGCAGTTAAAAGCATTGCATGATGCTCCTGCTTCTATTGAAATACCAAACACAAATGCATGGCCTCCTGTGTTATTTATTTAGTTTCTCCAGCATGATCAATCATTTCATTTTTACTCTTGCATCTGTCCACTCCTATCAGAGTATGAAACGTCCTGTTCCAAAAGCGCTGAAACAGCTAGTGTCTTAAAACACGGTGAAGAATCATCTTTTCAGATGACTTACATTCAGTGCTGCTGTACTGACAGTGACAGGACGTTGTTATATGTTTTTGCTTACTCATCTATTTTTCAGAGGACTGTATATAATGCTCCATTAGCTCTGGATATAGGCCCTGCCGCACCACCTGTGTGTGTGTGTGTGTGTGTGTGTGTGTGTGTGTGTGTGTGTGTGTGTGTGTGTGTGTGTGTGTGTGTGTGTGTGTGTGTGTGTGTGTGTGTATGTGTGTATGTGTGTGTGTGTGTGTGTGTGTGTGTGTGTGTGTGTGTGTGTGTGTGTGTGTGTGTGTGTGTGGGAGAGAGAGAGCTAGAGAGATGACATGAGGTAATGTAGAGTGATGTTTAAGACCTGGGCTAGCATGGTAGCTCTCCCTTAACTACATCTAAAGGTGGATAAAAGCTAAATGCTAAGCTGAAATCTAAGCTAAGACAATGGGACCAATAGAGAAAGCTGAAATCTAAGCTAAGACAATGAGACCAAAAGGGGAAGCTAAAAGCTAAGCTAAGACAATGAGACCAAAAGGGGAAGCTAAAAGCTAAGCTAAGACAATGAGACCAATAGGGGAAGCTAAAAGCTAAGCTAAGACAATGGGACCAATAGGGGAAGCTAAAAGCTAAGCTAAGACAATGGGACCAAAAGGGGAAGCTAAAAGCTAAGCTAAGACAATGAGACCAAAAGGGGAAGCTAAAAGCTAAGCTAAGACAATGGGACCAATAGGGGAAGCTAAAAGCGAATTGCTATAAAACGTGGAAATCAATTAGTAAATGTGGCTCAAAGTTAAAGGAAAACTCCACAGAAAAACTATATTTTGGTATTTGTTTCATTAGTCCACTATTGATACAGTCCCAAAATGTTCTGCATGCCAGTAGGCGAGTTTTAAAAGATATTGTACTTTCAAGAAGCAAAGTGTCACTTGCCACATCATGATGATTCAAAATGGTGGGGGAAAAAAAGTTCCTTGCTAAACCTTTTGAGACTTGGAAGGTGCATGGAAAGCTCAACGATATGGTCACATAGAGAAGGGGCAGAAAATAACAACGGCCCAGTAAGCAGCAGCCCTCTCACACCCATCCAGGGTCTCTCAGACATACTGTTTGCATAATAAACCAGCTCTCCAAGGGAGGGACCGGACCCCATTTGAATTGGCTCCTGAGAGGCCATTTTGAAAAGGCACCAGCAAATAGAAAAGCATAAATTCTTCATTTAGACTATGTGTGTGTGTGTGTGTGTGTGTGTGTGTGTGTGTGTGTGTGTGTGTGTGTGTGTGTGTGTGTGTGTGTGTGTGTGTGTGTGTGTGTGTGTGTGTGTGTGTGTGTGTGTGTGTGTGTGTGTGTGCGTCCATTTGCATCCATGTGTGTGTGTGCCTGTGTGTATGTGCTAGTGTGTGCATGCGTGTGTGTGTATGTGCATGTGCATTTGTTTGTGTGTGTCAGTGTGTGCGCGTGCGTGTGTGTCCTCTAAATCTGCCAGTCCATTTATCAAGGGAAAAGGGCCTCCAAAGTGTCAGAGACTAATGGATGGAGGAGCCTCTCTCCCTCTTTGTCAGCATCCTCAGAAATTAATTAAAATAACGAATAGACAGTCTTTTTTCTCTCCAGCCTCATTTATTACA
>NW_024057777.1:7500-62500 GCF_016432855.1 Salvelinus namaycush | reverse complement strand
GTTTTTGATGTGAATAATTTAACGTGTGTACGGCAACCGCCAGCGCCAGCGCTACCCACGCTGCACTGCACCACATCTCTGTCATTAAGACAACTGATTTCCCACTAGATTACCTCTCCTCCTCTCTCTCCCTCTCTGTCTTTCCAGCTCTCCCCTTCTCTCTCTTCATTCTCTCCCTCTCTCTGTCTTTCCAGCTCTCCCCTTCTCTCTCTTCATTCTCTCCCTCTCTCTGTGGAATGAAAAGTCAACACTCATCATGAACATTTGTATTTTTTTGTGAGGAAGGACGAGAGTGTTTTAAGACAGACTAAATGAGGCAGTGGCAGTAGTGAAGAGAGTGTTTTAAGACAGACTAAATGAGGCACTAGAAGTAGTGAAGAGAGTGTTTTAAGACAGACTAAATGAGGCACTAGAAGTAGTGAAGAGAGTGTTTTAAGACAGACTAACTGAGGCACTAGAAGTAGTGAAGAGAGTGTTTTAAGACAGACTAAATGAGGCACTAGAAGTAGTGAAGAGAGTGTTTTAAGACAGACTAACTGAGGCACTAGAAGTAGTGAAGAGAGTGTTTTAAGACATACTAAATGAGGCACTAGAAGTAGTGAAGAGAGTGTTTTAAGACAGACTAAATGAGGCACTAGAAGTAGTGAAGAGAGTGTTTTAAGACAGACTAAATGAGGCACTAGAAGTAGTGAAGAGAGTGTTTTAAGACAGACTAAATGAGGCACTAGAAGTAGTGAAGAGAGTGTTTTAAGACAGACTAAATGAGGCACTAGAAGTAGTGAAGAGAGTGTTTTAAGACAGACTAACTGAGGCACTAGAAGTAGTGAAGAGAGTGTTTTAAGACAGACTAAATGAGGCACTAGAAGTAGTGAAGAGAGTGTTTTAAGACAGACTAAATGAGGCACTAGAAGTAGTGAAGAGAGTGTTTTAAGACAGACTAACTGAGGCACTAGAAGTAGTGAAGAGAGTGTTTTAAGACAGACTAACTGAGGCACTAGAAGTAGTGAAGAGAGTGTTTTAAGACAGACTAACTGAGGCACTAGAAGTAGTGAAGAGAGTGTTTTAAGACAGACTAAATGAGGCACTAGAAGTAGTGAAGAGAGTGTTTTAAGACAGACTAAATGAGGCACTAGAAGTAGTGAAGAGAGTGTTTTAAGACAGACTAAATGAGGCACTAGAAGTAGTGAAGAGAGAAAGAGAGAGCAGGTGAATGACAGAGAGAGGGGGTTGGTTAAAGAGAGAGCAGGTGAATGACAAAGAGAGGGGGTTGGTTAAAGAGAGAGCAGGTGAATGACAAAGAGAGGGGGTTGGTTAAAGAGAGAGCAGGTGAATGACAAAGAGAGGGGGTTGGTTAAAGAGAGAGCAGGTGAATGACAAAGAGAGGGGGTTGGTTAAAGAGAGAGCAGGTGAATGACAAAGAGAGGGGTTGGTTAAAGAGAGAGCAGGTGAATGACAAAGAGAGGGGGTTGGTTAAAGAGATAGCAGGTGAATGACAAAGAGAGGGGGTTGGTTAAAGAGAGAGCAGGTGAATGACAAAGAGAGGGGGTTGGTTAAAGAGAGAGCAGGTGAATGACAAAGAGAGGGGGTTGGAGAAAGAGAGAGCAGGTGAATGACAGAGAGGGGGTTGGAGAAAGAGAGAGCAGGTGAATGACAAAGAGAGGGGGTTGGTTAAAGAGAGAGCAGGTGAATGACAGAGAGAGGGGTTGGTTAAAGAGAGAGCAGGTGAATGACAGAGAGAGGGGGTTTGAGAAAGAGAGAGCAGGTGAATGACAAAGAGAGGGGGTTGGTTAAAGAGAGAGCAGGTGAATGACAAAGAGAGGGGGTTGGTTAAAGAGAGAGCAAGTGAATGACTAAGAGAGGGGTTGGAGAAAGAGAGAGCAGGTGAATGACAGAGAGGGGGTTGGAGAAAGAGAGAGCAGGTGAATGACAAAGAGAGGGGGTTGGTTAAAGAGAGAGCAGGTGAATGACAGAGAGAGGGGTTGGTTAAAGAGAGAGCAGGTGAATGACAGAGAGAGGGGGTTGGAGAAAGAGAGAGCAGGTGAATGACAAAGAGAGGGGGTTGGTTAAAGAGAGAGCAGGTGAATGACAGAGAGAGGGGTTGGTTAAAGAGAGAGCAGGTGAATGACAGAGAGAGGGGTTTGAGAAAGAGAGAGCAGTTGAATGACAGAGAGAGGGGGTTTGAGAAAGAGAGAGCAGGTGAATGACAGAGAGAGGGGGTAGGAGAAAGAGAGACCAGGTGAATGACAGAGAGAGGGGGTTGGAGAAAGAGAGAGCAGGTGAATGACAGAGAGAGGGGGTTGGTTGAAGAGAGAGCAGGTGAATGACAGAGAGAGGGGGTTGGTTAAAGAGAGAGCAGGTGAATGACAGAGAGAGGGGGTTGGTTAAAGAGAGAGCAGGTGAATGACAGAGAGAGGGGGTTGGAGAAAGTGAGAGCAGGTGAATGACAGAGAGAGGGGGTTGGAGAAAGAGAGAACAGGTGAATGACAGAGAGAGGGGGTTGGAGAAAGAGAGAGCAGGTGAATGACAGAGAGAGGGGTTGGTTAAAGAGAGAGCAGGTGAATGACAGAGAGAGGGGTTGGTTAAAGAGAGAGCAGGTGAATGACAGAGAGAGGGGTTTGGAGAAAGAGAGAGCAGGTGAATGACAGAGAGAGGGGTTTGGAGAAAGAGAGAGCAGGTGAATGACAGAGACAGGGGGTGTGAGAAAGAGAGAGCAGGTGAATGACAAAGAGAGGGGGTTGGTTAAACTTCTTCTCAATAGGGGGTGCTATTTGCACTTTGTAATAATTTCGTTCCCAAATTAAACTGCCTCGTACTCAATTCTTGCTCGTACAATATGCATATTATTATTACTATTGGATAGAAAACACTCTCTAGTTTCTAAAACCGTTTGAATTATATCTGTGAGTGAAACAGAACTCGAGTTAGAGCATTTTTCCTATGAGGATGTGAGAATGCAGAAATCTTCTTGCTGTTCTGAGATCTGTTTATAAATCTGCCTGTCTTCTATTGGTTGAGATGCACTGCATACGTCTTCCCCTGGGTGTCAGCGAATAGTGAGAGTTGAAATGGGGTTGCTAGGCAGAACTGAGAGCTTATAAAAGACCTCGGAACAAAGTGTCGGGCCTTTTTTCACTTCGCTCTGACGCATGGAGGACATCTGGCTGTGGCTCTAGAACGCTCCGGTTATAGGCCTTTAGATATATCCGGTCATGTTTTTATTCGTTATAGGTGTTAAAGACATCATAAGGTAGTTAATTTAAACCGACTTATAGCAGTTTATATCAGTTTATTGCGATTTTCTGGAATTCTTTGTCACGCGCTTTCACGAGTTGGACACCTCTCCTGCACATAGCTAGCGTTAGCTGCTATTTCTACAGGAGAAGAGGACATCTTTCAACCAAAAGACGATTGTTCTGGAGAAAGGACACCTTGCCCAAGATTCTGATGGAAGCTCGTCAAATAGTAAGAAGTCTTTATGCTGTTAATTCGTATTTATGTTGACAAATGTTAAACAATAATTCCGCCATGAATTTCGGTGCGGTCTCGCTTTAGCGCACGCTGTATTGCGCAGTAACGTTAATTTTAAAAATCTAACACAGCGGTTGCATTAAGAACTAATGTATCTTTCATTTGCTGTCCAACCTGTATTTTTTAGTCAAGTTTATGAATAGTTTTCGATTAGATTAGGTGCCTCTCCAAGATGGCGCCGGACAGATTGCTTGAAGTTTTGGCCACTACTCACATTGTATAACCACGATTTGTGCCGCTACATATGCACATTTACGAACAAACCCTATATGCATTGTGTAATATGATGTTACAGGACTGTCATCTGAAGAAGTTTATGAAGGTTAGTCAAATTATATATATTTTGCTTGCTTGTTACGATCGCTAACCTTTGCTGCTGGTAAATGGTGTTGTGTTTCTGGCTATTGTGGTAAGCTAATATAATGCTATATTGTGTTTTCGCTGTAAAACACTTAATAAATCTGAAATATTGGCTGGATTCACAAGATGTTTGTCTTTCATTTGCTGTACGCTGTATATTTTTCAGAAATGTTTTATGATGAGTATTTAGGTAATTCACGTTGCTCTCTGTAGTAATTCTAGTCGCTTTGGTGAGAGTTGTGATGGTGGCTGCAATGGTAAACTATGATTTATACCTGAAATATGCACAGTTTTCTAACAAAACATATGCTATACAATAAATATGTTATCAGACTGTCATCTGATGAAGTTGTTTCTTGGTTAGTGGCTATTTATATCTTTATTTTGTCAAATTTGTGATAGCTACTGATGCAGTAAAAAAATGGTGGAGTAAAAAAAGTGGTGTCTTTTGCTAACGTGGTTAGCTAATAGATTTACATATTGTGTCTTCCCTGTAAAACATTTTAAAAATCAGAAATGATGGCTGGATTCACAAGATGTGTATCTTTCATCTGGTGTCTTGGACTTGTGATTTAATGATATTTAGATGCTAGTATTTACTTGTGACGCTATGCTAGGCTATGCTAGTCAGCTTTTTTACTGATGGGGGTGCTCCCGGATCCGGGTTTGGGAGGAATTAGAGGTTAAAGAGAGAGCAGGTGAATGACAAAGAGAGGGGGTTGGTTAAAGAGAGAGCAGAAGAATGACAAAGAGAGGGGGTTGGTTAAAGAGAGAGCAGGTGAATGACAAAGAGAGGGGGTTGGTTAAAGAGAGAGCAGGTGAATGACAAAGTGAGGGGGTTGGTTAAAGAGAGAGCAGGTGAATGACAAAGGGAGGGGGTTGGTTAAAGAGAGAGCAGGTGAATGACAGAGAGAGGGGGTTGGTTAAAGAGAGAGCAGGTGAATGACAAAGGGAGGGGGTTGGAGAAAGAGAGAGCAGGTGAATGGCAGAGAGGGGGTTGGAGAAAGAGAGAGCAGGTGAATGACAAAGAGAGGGGGTTGGTTAAAGAGAGAGCAGGTGAATGACAAAAAGAGGGGGTTGGTTAAAGAGAGAGCAGGTGAATGACAAAGAGAGGGGGTTGGAGAAAGAGAGAGCAGGTGAATGACAGAGAGGGGGTTGGAGAAAGAGAGAGCAGGTGAATGACAAAGAGAGGGGGTTGGTTAAAGAGAGAGCAGGTGAATGACAGAGAGAGGGGTTGGTTAAAGAGAGAGCAGGTGAATGACAGAGAGAGGGGGTTGGAGAAAGAGAGAGCAGGTGAATGACAAAGAGAGGGGGTTGGTTAAAGAGAGAGCAGGTGAATGACAGAGAGAGGGGTTGGTTAAAGAGAGAGCAGGTGCATGACAGAGAGAGGGGGTTTGAGAAAGAGAGAGCAGGTGAATGACAGAGAGAGGGGGTTTGAGAAAGAGAGAGCAGGTGAATGACAGAGAGGGGGTTGGAGAAAGAGAAACCAGGTGAATGACAGAGAGAGGGGGTTGGAGAAAGAGAGAGCAGGTGAATGACAGAGAGAGGAGGTTGGAGAAAGAGAGAGCAGGTGAATGACAGAGAGAGGGGGTTGGTTGAAGAGAGAGCAGGTGAATGACAGAGAGAGGGGGTTGGTTAAAGAGAGAGCAGGTGAATGACAGAGAGAGGGGGTTGGTTAAAGAGAGAGCAGGTGAATGACAGAGAGAGGGGGTTGGAGAAAGAGAGAGCAGGTGAATGACAGAGAGAGGGGGTTGGAGAAAGAGAGAACAGGTGAATGACAGAGAGAGGGGGTTGGAGAAAGAGAGAGCAGGTGAATGACAGAGAGGGGGTTGGAGAAAGAGAGAGCAGGTGAATGACAGAGAGAGGGGTTGGTTAAAGAGAGAGCAGATGAATGACAGAGAGAGGGGGTTGGTTAAAGAGAGAGCAGATGAATGACAAAGAGAGGGGGTTGGTTAAAGAGAGAGCAGGTGAATGACAAAGAGAGGGGTTGGTTAAAGAGAGAGCAGGTGAATGACAAAGTGAGGGGGTTGGTTAAAGAGAGAGCAGGTGAATGACAGAGAGAGGGGGTTTGAGAAAGAGAGAGCAGGTGAATGACAAAGAGAGGGGGTTGGTTAAAGAGAGAGCAGGTGAATGACAAAGGGAGGGGGTTGGAGAAAGAGAGAGCAGGTGAATGACAGAGAGGGGGTTGGAGAAAGAGAGAGCAGGTGAATGACAAAGAGAGGGGGTTGGTTAAAGAGAGAGCAGGTGAATGACAGAGAGAGGGGTTGGTTAAAGAGAGAGCAGGTGAATGACAGAGAGAGGGGGTTTGAGAAAGAGAGAGCAGGTGAATGACAAAGAGAGGGGGTTGGTTAAAGAGAGAGCAGGTGAATGACAAAGCGAGGGGGTTGGTTAAAGAGAGAGCAAGTGAATGACTAAGAGAGGGGGTTGGAGAAAGAGAGAGAAGGTGAATGACAGAGAGAGGGGGTTTGAGAAAGAGAGAGCAGGTGAATGACAGAGAGGGGGTTGGAGAAAGAGAAACCAGGTGAATGACAGAGAGAGGGGGTTGGAGAAAGAGAGAGCAGGTGAATGACAGAGAGAGGAGGTTGGAGAAAGAGAGAGCAGGTGAATGACAGAGAGAGGGGGTTGGTTGAAGAGAGAGCAGGTGAATGACAGAGAGAGGGGGTTGGTTAAAGAGAGAGCAGGTGAATGACAGAGAGAGGGGGTTGGTTAAAGAGAGAGCAGGTGAATGACAGAGAGAGGGGGTTGGAGAAAGAGAGAGCAGGTGAATGACAGAGAGAGGGGGTTGGAGAAAGAGAGAACAGGTGAATGACAGAGAGAGGGGGTTGGAGAAAGAGAGAGCAGGTGAATGACAGAGAGGGGGTTGGAGAAAGAGAGAGCAGGTGAATGACAGAGAGAGGGGTTGGTTAAAGAGAGAGCAGATGAATGACAGAGAGAGGGGGTTGGTTAAAGAGAGAGCAGGTGAATGACAAAGAGAGGGGGTTGGTTAAAGAGAGAGCAGGTGAATGACAAAGAGAGGGGTTGGTTAAAGAGAGAGCAGGTGAATGACAAAGTGAGGGGGTTGGTTAAAGAGAGAGCAGGTGAATGACAGAGAGAGGGGGTTTGAGAAAGAGAGAGCAGGTGAATGACAAAGAGAGGGGGTTGGTTAAAGAGAGAGCAGGTGAATGACAAAGAGAGGGGGTTGGAGAAAGAGAGAGCAGGTGAATGACAGAGAGGGGGTTGGAGAAAGAGAGAGCAGGTGAATGACAAAGAGAGGGGGTTGGTTAAAGAGAGAGCAGGTGAATGACAGAGAGAGGGGTTGGTTAAAGAGAGAGCAGGTGAATGACAGAGAGAGGGGGTTTGAGAAAGAGAGAGCAGGTGAATGACAAAGAGAGGGGGTTGGTTAAAGAGAGAGCAGGTGAATGACAAAGCGAGGGGGTTGGTTAAAGAGAGAGCAAGTGAATGACTAAGAGAGGGGGTTGGAGAAAGAGAGAGAAGGTGAATGACAGAGAGGGTGTTGGAGAAAGAGAGAGCAGGTGAATGACAAAGAGTGGGGTTGGTTAAAGAGAGAGCAGGTGAATGACAAAGAGAGGGGGTTGGTTAAAGAGAGAGCAGGTGAATGACAGAGAGAGGGGGTTGGAGAAAGAGAGAGCAGGTGAATGACAAAGAGAGGGGGTTGGTTAAAGAGAGAGCAGGTGAATGACAAAGAGAGGGGGTTGGTTAAAGAGAGAGCAGGTGAATGACAAAGAGAGGGGGTTGGAGAAAGAGAGAGCTGGTGAATGACAGAGAGGGGGTTGGAGAAAGAGAGAGCAGGTGAATGACAAAGAGAGGGGGTTGGTTAAAGAGAGAGCAGGTGAATGACAGAGAGAGGGGGTTTGAGAAAGAGAGAGCAGGTGAATGACAAAGAGAGGGGGTTGGTTAAAGAGAGAGCAGGTGAATGACAAAGAGAGGGGGTTGGTTAAAGAGAGAGCAAGTGAATGACTAACAGAGGGGGTTGGAGAAAGAGAGAGCAGGTGAATGACAGAGAGGGGGTTGGAGAAAGAGAGAGCAGGTGAATGACAAAGAGAGGGGGTTGGTTAAAGAGAGAGCAGGTGAATGACAGAGAGAGGGGTTGGTTAAAGAGAGAGCAGGTGAATGACAGAGAGAGGGGGTTGGAGAAAGAGAGAGCAGGTGAATGACAGAGAGAGGGGTTGGTTAAAGAGAGAGCAGGTGAATGACAGAGAGTGGGGGTTTGAGAAAGAGAGAGCAGTTGAATGACAGAGAGAGGGGGTTTGAGAAAGAGAGAGCAGGTGAATGACAGAGAGAGGGGGTTGGAGAAAGAGAGACCAGGTGAATGACAGAGAGAGGGGGTTGGAGAAAGAGAGAGCAGGTGAATGACAGAGAGAGGAGGTTGGAGAAAGAGAGAGCAGGTGAATGACAGAGAGAGGGGGTTGGTTGAAGAGTGAGCAGGTGAATGACAGAGAGAGGGGGTTGGTTAAAGAGAGAGCAGGTGAATGACAGAGAGAGGGGGTTGGTTAAAGAGAGAGCAGGTGAATGACAGAGAGAGGGGGTTGGAGAAAGAGAGAGCAGGTGAATGACAGAGAGAGGGGGTTGGTTAAAGAGAGAGCAGGTGAATGACAGAGAGAGGGGGTTGGTTAAAGAGAGAGCAGGTGAATGACAAAGAGAGTGGGTTGGTTAAAGAGAGAGCAGGTGAATGACAAAGAGAGGGGGTTGGAGAAAGAGAGAGCAGGTGAATGACAGAGAGGGGGTTGGAGAAAGAGAGAGCAGGTGAATGACAAAGAGAGGGGGTTGGTTAAAGAGAGAGCAGGTGAATGACAGAGAGAGGGGTTGGTTAAAGAGAGAGCAGGTGAATGACAGAGAGAGGGGGTTTGAGAAAGAGAGAGCAGGTGAATGACAAAGAGAGGGGGTTGGTTAAAGAGAGAGCAGGTGAATGACAAAGCGAGGGGGTTGGTTAAAGAGAGAGCAAGTGAATGACTAAGAGAGGGGGTTGGAGAAAGAGAGAGAAGGTGAATGACAGAGAGGGTGTTGGAGAAAGAGAGAGCAGGTGAATGACAAAGAGTGGGGTTGGTTAAAGAGAGAGCAGGTGAATGACAAAGAGAGGGGGTTGGTTAAAGAGAGAGCAGGTGAATGACAGAGAGAGGGGGTTGGAGAAAGAGAGAGCAGGTGAATGACAAAGAGAGGGGGTTGGTTAAAGAGAGAGCAGGTGAATGACAAAGAGAGGGGGTTGGTTAAAGAGAGAGCAGGTGAATGACAAAGAGAGGGGGTTGGAGAAAGAGAGAGCTGGTGAATGACAGAGAGGGGGTTGGAGAAAGAGAGAGCAGGTGAATGACAAAGAGAGGGGGTTGGTTAAAGAGAGAGCAGGTGAATGACAGAGAGAGGGGGTTTGAGAAAGAGAGAGCAGGTGAATGACAAAGAGAGGGGGTTGGTTAAAGAGAGAGCAGGTGAATGACAAAGAGAGGGGGTTGGTTAAAGAGAGAGCAAGTGAATGACTAACAGAGGGGGTTGGAGAAAGAGAGAGCAGGTGAATGACAGAGAGGGGGTTGGAGAAAGAGAGAGCAGGTGAATGACAAAGAGAGGGGGTTGGTTAAAGAGAGAGCAGGTGAATGACAGAGAGAGGGGTTGGTTAAAGAGAGAGCAGGTGAATGACAGAGAGAGGGGGTTGGAGAAAGAGAGAGCAGGTGAATGACAGAGAGAGGGGTTGGTTAAAGAGAGAGCAGGTGAATGACAGAGAGTGGGGGTTTGAGAAAGAGAGAGCAGTTGAATGACAGAGAGAGGGGGTTTGAGAAAGAGAGAGCAGGTGAATGACAGAGAGAGGGGGTTGGAGAAAGAGAGACCAGGTGAATGACAGAGAGAGGGGGTTGGAGAAAGAGAGAGCAGGTGAATGACAGAGAGAGGAGGTTGGAGAAAGAGAGAGCAGGTGAATGACAGAGAGAGGGGGTTGGTTGAAGAGTGAGCAGGTGAATGACAGAGAGAGGGGGTTGGTTAAAGAGAGAGCAGGTGAATGACAGAGAGAGGGGGTTGGTTAAAGAGAGAGCAGGTGAATGACAGAGAGAGGGGGTTGGAGAAAGAGAGAGCAGGTGAATGACAGAGAGAGGGGGTTGGTTAAAGAGAGAGCAGGTGAATGACAGAGAGAGGGGGTTGGTTAAAGAGAGAGCAGGTGAATTTCAGAGAGAGGGGGTTGGAGAAAGAGAGAGC
The DNA here is from genome assembly GCF_016432855.1 of Salvelinus namaycush. Classification (NCBI taxonomy): domain Eukaryota; kingdom Metazoa; phylum Chordata; class Actinopteri; order Salmoniformes; family Salmonidae; genus Salvelinus; species Salvelinus namaycush. The sequence goes on along the minus strand of NW_024057777.1, from coordinate 52,441 downwards.
AGGTGAATGACAGAGAGAGGGGGTTGGTTAAAGAGAGAGCAGGTGAATGACAGAGAGAGGGGGTTGGAGAAAGAGAGAGCAGGTGAATGACAGAGAGAGGGGGTTTGAGAAAGAGAGAGCAGGTGAATGACAGAGAGAGGGGGTTGGAGAAAGAGAGAGCAGGTGAATGACAGAGAGAGGGGTTTGGAGAAAGAGAGAGCAGGTGAATGACAGAGAGAGGGGGTTGGAGAAAGAGAGAGCAGGTGAATGACAGAGAGAGGGGTTTGAGAAAGAGAGAGCAGGTGAATGACAGAGAGAGGGGTTTGGAGAAAGAGAGAGCAGGTGAATGACAGAGAGAGGGGTTGGTTAAAGAGAGAGCAGGTGAATGACAGAGAGAGGGGTTTGGAGAAAGAGAGAGCAGGTGAATGACAGAGAGAGGGGTTTGGAGAAAGAGAGAGTAGGTGAATGACAGAGAGAGGGGGTTTAAGAAAGAGAAATCAGGTTGTTTGAACGTTTTTCTCGACATATTTCACCATCTTTCATTCATGCTGTTGAAGCATCAAACAAAAGCCCTGTTATCAAAAAGAAAGAAGCATTGATTCCATTTTTCTTTATATTTCTTTGATCCTGAACTGTTCTGGGTCTCACTCCTGACACACACAAGAGAGGGATTGTAGTGACATGAAAACAACTGTGTTATGGATAATAACAGAAGCCTCACCCCCTTCCTTCCTTCCTTCCTTCCTTCCTTCCTTCCTTCCTTCCTTCCTTCCTTCCTTCCTTCCTTCCTTCCTTCCTTCCTTCCTTCCTTCATCTATCCCTCTCTTATGTCCTCCCCTCACACACCATGCATGCATAAGCCATGTGCAGATGGTATAGCGTACATTCTCCCTCCGCCCTCCATACACACACTGTACATGCATAAGCCACATGCATATTTTGTAATGTCGCCAAATGCCAGGCAATTAATGTCTTAGGCCCCCTGCTTCTGTGGTAATAGAGGCTTATTCTTCTCTCTGCTGAAATTTACCAACCCAATCTCCAACCCCAGGATGCACAGAGAGAAAGGGGGAGAGAGCAGAGAGGGAGCGAGAGAGAGAGAGAGAGAGGAAGGGTGAGAGAGAGAGAGAGAGAGTGAGAGAGAGAGAGAGAGAGAGAGAGGGATAGAGAGAGAGAAAGAGGGAGCGAGAGAGAGAGAGAGATAGAGAGAGTGGGATAGAGCGAGAGAAAGAGGGAACGAGAGAGAGAAAGAGGGAGCGAGAGAGAGAGAGGGATAGAGAGAGAGAAAGAGGGAGCGAGAGAGAGAGGGAACGAGAGAGAGAAAGAGGGAGCGAGAGAGAGAGAGGTGACAGCATTCCCTCCCCCATATGCCCCCCTAGGCACAACTATGACAACATAACCAACAAAAACGGGTCACAACTCCTGCAGCTCTGTCGCACGCTGGGTATGTACATAGTCAATGGTAGGCTTCGAGGGGACTCCTATGGTAGGTTCACCTATAGCTCATCTCTTGGCAGTAGCACTGTAGACTACTTTATCACTGACCTCAACCCAGAGTCTCTCAGAGCGTTCACAGTCAGCCCACTGACACCCCTATCAGACCACAGCAAAATCACAGTCTACTTGAACAGAGCAATACTCAATCATGAGGCATCAAAGCCAAAGGAACTGAGTAACATTAAGAAATGCTATAGATGGAAGGAATGCAGTTTGGAAACCTACCAAAAAACAATTAGGCAACAGCAAATTCAATCCCTTTTAGACAACTTCCTGGGTAAAATGTTCCACTGCAATAGTGAAGGTGTAAACTTGGCAGTAGAAAATCTTAACAGTATATTTGACCTCTCAGCTTCCCTATCAAATCTAAAAATCTCAAATAGAAAACCGAAGAAAATGAACAACAATGACAAATGGTTTGATAAAGAATGCAAAAATCTAAGAAATAAATTGAGAAACCTGTCCAACCAAAAACATAGAGACCCGGAAAACCTGAGTCTACGCCTTCACTATGGTGAATCACTAAAACAATACAGAAATACACTACGGAAAAAGAAGGAACAGCACGTCAGAAATCAGCTCAATGTAATTGAAGACTCCATAGACTCTAACCAATTCTGGGAAAATTGGAAAACACTAAACAAACAACAACACGAAGAATTATCTATCCAAAATGGAGATGTATGGGTAAACCACTTCTCCAATCTTTTTGGCTCTATAACAAAGAATAAAGAGCAAAAACATATACATGATCAAATACAAATCCTAGAATCAACTATTAAAGACTACCAGAACCCACTGGATTCTCCAATTACCTTGAATGAGTTACAGGACAAAATAAAAACCCTCCAACCCAAAAAGGCCTGTGGTGTTGATGGTATCCTTAATGAAATGATCAAATATACAGACAACAAATTCCAATTGGCTATACTAAAACTCTTTAACATCGTCCTTAGCTCTGGCATCTTCCCCAATATTTGGAACCAAGGACTGATCACCCCAATCCACAAAAGTGGAGACAAATTTGACCCCAATAACTACCGTGGAATATGCGTCAACAGTAACCTTGGGAAAATCCTCTGCATTATCATTAACAGCAGACTCGTACATTTCCTCAATGAAAACAATGTACTGAGCAAATGTCAAATTGGCTTTTTACCAAATTACCGTACAACAGACCATGTATTCACCCTACACACCCTAATTGACAACCAAACAAACCAAAACAAAGGCAAAGTCTTCTCATGCTTTGTTGATTTCAAAAAAGCCTTCGACTCAATTTGGCATGAGGGTCTGCTATACAAATTGATGGAAAGTGGTGTTGGGGGTAAAACATACGACATTATAAAATCCATGTACACAAACAACAAGTGTGCGGTTAAAATTGGCAAAAAACACACATTTCTTCACACAGGGTCGTGGGGTGTGACAGGGATGCAGCTTAAGCCCCACCCTCTTCAACATATATATCAACGAATTGGCGCGGGCACTAGAACAGTCTGCAGCACCCGGTCTCACCCTACTAGAATCCGAAGTCAAATGTCTACTGTTTGCTGATGATCTGGTGCTTCTGTCACCAACCAAGGAGGGCCTACAGCAGCACCTAGATCTTCTGCACAGATTCTGTCAGACCTGGGCCCTGACAGTAAATCTCAGTAAGACCAAAATAATGGTGTTCCAAAAAAGGTCCAGTCACCAGGACCACAAATTCCATCTAGACACCGTTGCCCTAGAGCACACAAAAAACTATACATACCTCGGCCTAAACATCAGCACCACAGGTAACTTCCACAAAGCTGTGAACGATCTGAGAGACAAGGCAAGAAGGGCCTTCTATGCCATCAAAAGGAACATAAATTTCAACATACCAATTAGGATCTGGCTAAAAATACTTGAATCAGTCATAGAGCCCATTGCCCTTTATGGTTGTGAGGTCTGGGGTCCGCTCACCAACCAAGATTTCACAAAATGGGACAAACACCAAATTGAGACTCTGCATGCAGAATTCTGCAAAAATATCCTCCGTGTACAACGTAGAACACCAAATAATGCATGCAGAGCAGAATTAGGCCGATACCCACTAATTATCAAAATCCAGAAAAGAGCCGTTAAATTCTACAACCACCTAAAAGGAAGCGATTCCCAAACCTTCCATAACAAAGCCATCACCTACAGAGAGATGAACCTGGAGAAGAGTCCCCTAAGCAAGCTGGTCCTAGGGCTCTGTTCACAAACACAAACACACCCCACAGAGCCCCAGGACAACAGCACAATTAGACCCAACCAAATCATGAGAAAACAAAAAGATAATTACTTGACACATTGGAAAGAATTAACAAAAAAACAGAGCAAACTAGAATGCTATTTGGCCCTAAACAGAGAGTACACAGTGGCAGAATACCTGACCACTGTGACTGACCCAAACTTAAGGAAAGCTTTGACTATGTACAGACTCAGTGAGCATAGCCTTGCTATTGAGAAAGGCCGCCGTAGGCAGACATGGCTCTCAAGAGAAGACAGGCTATGTGCACACTGCCCACAAAATGAGGTGGAAACTGAGCTGCACTTCCTAACCTCCTGCCCAATGTATGACCATATTAGAGAGACATATTTCCCTCAGATTACACAGATCCACAAAGAATTTGAAAACAAATCCAATTTTGATAAACTCCCATATCTACTGGGAGAAATTCCACAGTGTGCCATCACAGCAGCAAGATTTGTGACCTGTTGCCACAAGAAAAGGGCAACCAGTGAAGAACAAACACCATTGTAAATACAACCCATATTTATGCTTATTTATTTTAACTTGTGTGCTTTAACCATTTGTACATTGTTACAACACTGTATATATATAATATAACATTTGTAATGTCTTTATTGTTTTGAAACTTCTGTATGTGTAATGTTTACTGTTAATTTGTATTGTTTATTTCACTTTTGTATAATATCTACCTCACTTGCTTTGGCAATGTTAACACATGTTTCCCATGCCAATAAAGCCCCTTGAATTGAATTGAATTGAATTGAGAGGGAAAGAGATACTACTATCTGAATTACTACAGTGAGGGAATATAGACTCAGCTAACTGACTCAATTCACCATCTAGCACCATTCAGCAGTCACACAATCAGCGCTCAAAGACACCAGCAGATAGGGATCACCTCGACAGGCGACGGGGTCCTCACTTTCATTAAAAAGGATTAAAAAGATGGAGGGAGAGGAGCTGAGGGAGGGAGGAGGAGGGAGAGGCACTGTCCGATTGCGGGGAGATATGAGTTGTATGGAATAATGTGGTATAAGTCTGTGATGCATAAAGGAGAGGAGAAGAGGTGTTGGGTGGGAGGGAGGGAGGAAGGAAGGAAGGGAGGGAGGAAAAGAGAGTGGGGGAGGAAGAGGTGAGGTGAGGTATAGGGTAGAAGGTATTAATAAGCTATTGTGAGGATAATTGAGGCTGGAGGGGCAGTGTTGTGTAGTGGAAGGCCTTCAGAATAGAGCTTCTACCTTTGATTCACTTTCATCAGCACCAATGCGGCGCCTGATTGTGTGAAATCAACGGGAGGGCCTTCAATTACCAAAAGCAGTGAGAGGTTCACACACACACACTCACGCATGCACGCATGCACACACACTCACAAAGACACACACGCACCCGCGCACACACACGCAGACACACACATTATAGCTATATCCCTTGATTTTATCCAAATGACTAGAGAGGAGGGAAGGAGGGAGAGGAGGGACAATGGAGAAAAGGAAGAAAGAGAGGGAGAAAATAGAGGAGATTGATTATTCCCTTTTGTCTATATTTCCATGAGTGTGTTGGGACTGTCATTAGTGTGTGGTGCTGTTTGATCATGAACCTGCTTAAAAGATGAGGGTGAATTTCAGATGGTGACATGCCTCATGTCTAGTAAACATTAATACTTATGTCAGCATTCATATATACACATCTCTCTCTCTCTCTCTCTCTCTCTCTCTCTCTCTCTCTCTCTCTCTCTCTCTCTCTCGCAGTGCATGCTGGGTGTTTTTGGAGTTTGAGTGTTTGGTGTGGAAAGCTCTATCCTAACTAATTTCTTGATTCCTTTCTTTACATGTTATTTTCTATGGTGGAGGGTTAATGCAATATTTGTTTTAGCGGTATCCAAAGTTTTTTTTTCAAAGTTAGGGTGGAAGAGGACAGAGAAACTTTCCTGGGGTTTGGAAGTTGTGGTGTGCGCGATGGCTTCTCAGCCTAGCGCGGAGGAGACGCTGTCTATACAGCATGGATTCAGGTGTGTTCCTGAGAACGGAGTTAAGGTGGAGGAGGTTCTGCTCGCGGTCGGTGAACAGGTAGGAGCTGAGTTTATACATTCTGCTTCTAGAATGAACAAAGCTGTGGTTGTGTTCATGAAAAGGGCTAATTTGGTTGGTAGGCTAATTGCTAGTGGAATATTTGTAAGGGATGTGTTGGTGTCAATTTCACCTCTCTCTACCCCTTCAACAAGAGTTGTAGTGGCAAATTTGCCTCCGTTTATTACGGATGATCAAATTAGGAAAGAGCTGAGTCGTTTTGGTAAATTTGCTAGCGGTTTCCGTGTACTGTCAGCAGGGTTTCAGGCAGATGCCGTTAAACACGTTGTTTCGTTCCGGAGGCAAGTGTTTATGTTTCTGAACAACAACGAGCAACAGCTAAATGTGCACTTTAAAGTGAGACATGGGGAGGGGCTCTATGCAGGTTTTGCCAGCACAGATAGTCTACGGTGTTTTGAATGTGGGGATTTGGGGCACAAGAGTTTTGCGTGCCCACACAAAGGCCGTAGACAAGGTGAGGGTACAGGCGCCAGTGGGGGAAATCGAGGTCAAAGTGCAGGGGGTAAGGAGATGCAGACAGCAGAGGCTGGGCCTAGTCAGGCTAGAGATGGTGGTGTAGATGAGGTTGGGCCTAGTCAGGCTAGAGATGGTGGGGTAGCTGTAGCTGAGTTTAGTCAGGCTAGAGATGGTGGGGTAGCTGTAGCTGAGTTTAGTCAGGCTAGAGATGGTGGGGTAGTGGAGGCTGGGTCTAGTCAGGCTAGAGATGGTGGGGAAGCAGAGGCCGGGTCTAGTCAGGCTAGAGATGGTGGGGTAGCTGAGGCTGGGCCTAGTTATGCTATGGAGGGTGGTGTAAAGGGTGCTGAGTCTAGGCAGGATATGGATGGTGGTATAGAAGAGGCTGAGTCTAGTCAGGCTATGGATGGTGGGGTAGCTGAGGCTGGCCCTAGTCATGCTATGGAGGGTGGTGTAGATGATGCTGGGCCTAGTCATGCTATGGAGGGTGGTGTAGATGATACTGGGTCTAGTCAGGTTATTCTAGTGGATGAGGAGAGTATAGTGGGGAAGTGTAAGAGATTAGGGGTGGAGGAGGAGGGTGTCAAGCGGAAAAGGAAAAAGGGTGTGGGCAAAGGCACAATGGAAATGTTGCCTGTTGCTGTGGGTGAGGCCCTAACCAGAGAGAAAGAGCAGGTGGTCAGGGTGGGAGATAGAGAAGAGGAGGAAAGTGAGTCTGAGGAAGAGGATGAGGAGTTATTTTTTTCAGACTCTTCTTCAATTGGCCCGGAGCTGACAGCCAGTCAACCAGAGGGGTCTAAGTACACGTTGAGAGAACTGACAAGGTTCCTGAATGAGACTAAGGGGAAAAAAGTTAATCTTGAGGCTTTTTTTCCTGATCCTAGAAAGTTTGTAAGATCAGTAAAACATGCAATGAGAAATGAGGGGCATGGTGTCCTCTCACCCAGGAAACGGTTTAGGTTGAGGAAGTGGGTCACAACAGTGCGTAAAGGTTTACCTTCAGACACTGTTTAAATGTTTAATTTCTTTCTGACACTGGGGCTTTTTGAGCTTTGCTATTGGTCTATTTCTCTGCTGGCTTTTCTCCCACTTCTTATGGAGACTCTTCGGGTAGGCTCGCTTAATATAAATGGCGCCAGAGATGCGGGAAAGAGGAGTGTGTTGGGTGAATATGTAAAACAAAAAAAAGTACATGTGTTGTTTCTGCAGGAGACGCATAGTGATGTGGTGAATGAAGTTGATTGGGGGCTCTGGTGGAAAGGGGCAAGTGTGTTGAGCCATGGGACAAATCTTAGTGCAGGGGTGGCAGTCCTTTTTGCACCGGGTCTGTCAGTAAAAATTTGCTCCTCAAAGGAAGTGTGTAAGGGTAGGTTGCTTGTTGTTAAAGCAGAAATTAACAGCATGGGTTTTGTTTTTATAAATGTGTATGCGCCTAACACAGGGAGAGAAAGAGGGGTTCTATTTGGGAGTCTTAGACAGGAACTCTCACAAGTAGCGCCTGAGGAGACGCTGGTGATCGGAGGTGACTGGAACTGTACAATGGATTTTACAAAAGACAGAAATGGGGAAGAGCCTCATTCAGCGTCAGTGGGAGTGTTAGGGGACATCATTAATCAGTTTGACCTAGTGGATGTTTGGAGAACTAAACATCCAAACACAAGACAGTATACATGGGTGAAGGTTTTTGGGGCTAGGGTGAGTGCAGCCCGACTTGATCGTTTTTACATATCTAGGAATCAGAGCAATAGGCTGCTGGGCGCTACCATTCTCCCAGTGGGTTTTTCGGACCATCACATAACCATGGCTCGGCTGTCTATTTCACCAGGGCCCCGGCAGGCATCTTATTGGAAGTTCAATGTAAAGCTCTTACAAGATGCCACTTTTTGCTCAGTTTTCCAGACCTTTTGGGAAAGGTGGGGGCAGCGAAGAGAGGAGTATGAGTCTCTGAGTCAATGGTGGGATGTGGGGAAAGTGCAGATTCGGCTTTTCTGTCAACAGTACACAGCTCTCTCATCATCAGAGGCTAGGAGAGTATTGGGGGAACTAGAGCGGTGTATTAGTGAGATGGAGGTAGAGATGGTGGGGCAAGGCAATGTAGGCCTCCAGGCTAATTTAGCCGAATTACGTAGGGACCTGGGCAGTTTTTTCCAGGTTAAAGCAAAGGGAGCACTTGTAAGAGCTAGGTTCTCCATGCTCAAGGAGATGGATGCTCCCAGCTCCTTCTTCTTTGGTTTGGAAAGACAGAGCAGTGAAGCCAAGGGTATGCATTGTCTACGGCTGTCTGATGGGCGGGTGACCTCTGTGGTGGGGGAGATGCGGGAGCGGACTGTGGAGTTTTATACTGAATTGTATAGGGCAGAAATGTGTGATCCTATGTGTGCTCAGGTCTTGTTCGCAGGACTCCCTAAGCTCTCTCGGGCACAGAGGGATGAAATGGACATTCCTCTGTTGTCACATGAACTGGCAGAGGCCGTAACCCAGATGTCCCCCGGTCGTGCACCGGGGGTCGATGGACTCCCAGTGGAGTTTTACAAAAAATTCTGGGGAATAATTGGACAGGATTTCTTTTGCGTCTTGCGTGAATGCATCGGGGTAGGAGAGTTGCCGATGAGCTGCCGTCGGGCGGCTCTGACTCTCCTGCCCAAAAAAGGGGACTTGTGTGAACTTAAGAACTGGAGGCCTGTGGCATTACTCTGTGCGGACTACAAGATTTTTGCCAAGGTCCTCTCTAACAGACTGAAGTCCCATCTGGACTCTATAATACACAAGGACCAGACATATTGTGTACCGGGACGCTCAATCACGGACAACTTGTTCTTGATTAGGGACATGTTGGACTTGTCGAGAGGTTCTAATGTGAACTTTGGACTGGTCTCTTTAGATCAAGAGAAGGCTTTTGATAGAGTGGATCATGAGTATCTGTTTAATGTGATGTCTGTGTTTGGGTTTGGGAAGAGTTTTGTGACCTGTGTGAAGCTGTTGTATGCTGGGGTGTCATGTATGGTTAAGGTGGGAGGGGGGCTCAGTAGGCCAGTCTGGGTGAGACGGGGCATTAGACAAGGATGCCCTCTATCTGGGCAGCTATACACACTAGCCATTGAGCCTTTTTTAGGACTGCTACGCAGGAGACTGCAGGGAGTGTGCTGGACAGGCATGGGTGTGGTGACAGGAATAGCAGTCTCAGCATACGCAGATGATGTTTCTGTGATGGTCAGGGATGGGCAAGATATGCAGGAACTAGAGACCAGTCTGAAGGTGTACGAGGGAGCTTCATCAGCTAAGGTAAACTGGGGAAAGAGCAAAGCTCTGTTATGTGGGGCATGGGGGGATAGGGCTCCTCCTCTGCTTCCAGGGGGTTTGCAGTGGGGTTGTGAAGGGCTTAAAGTGTTGGGGGTGTACCTGGGCTCGGAGAGGTGGGTCAGGAAGAACTGGGAGGGGCTGTCACAGGCAGTGGTGTCAAGACTGGCCAGGTGGAGGTGGCTCCTATCCCAAGTGTCATATAGAGGGAGGGTGCTGATAATTAACAACCTGGTGGCATCTTCCTTGTGGCATAAACTGGCTGTCCTCAACCCCCCCGCCGGTCTGCTTGCAGACCTGCAACGCAAGCTGGTGGATTTCTTTTGGTCGGGACATCACTGGCTGAAGGCAGCAGTGTTGTACATGACCGTCCACGAAGGAGGACAGGGCCTGGTGGAACTGGAGAGCAGGATGGCTGCTTTCCGGCTAAAGGCGGTACAGAGACTGCTGTATCATACCGATGTTGGCTGGAGGGAACCAGCATGCGCACTGCTGAGGAGAGCTGGTGGATTAGGGTTGGACCGGCAGCTGTTCCTCATGAAGCTGGAGAGGCTGAGTACAGCAGGTCTCTCAGAGTTTTACTCTGCGGTGCTGAGGGCCTGGCAGCTGCTAAGGCCCATACGAGAAGGGGGTGTGGAGCCTGGGCAGTGGGTGTGGGAGGAGCCTATTTTCCACAACCCAGCCATCCCTTTGAGATCGGTTCAGTCTGCCACCCTGCAGAGGCAACTGATGGCAGGGGGTTTACGAAGGCTAGGTGACCTGAGACTGCTGGGAGAGGAGGGGTGGAAAACCCCGGAGGTCTTGGCGCAACAAACAGGAATAACGTCTCTTAGACTGTTGGAGAGATTCCTGGAGGAGGTCCAGGAGGCACTGTCTGAGCAGGTAAGGGGGGTGTTTGAGAGGCCAAAGGGAGAGGGGCCACCAATGTTTCCGCCACTGCAGGTGACGGCAGAGACTGGAGACTGGCAAGGGGGTCTGGAGGACTTGTTAGATTTTAACACTCCGAGCCTGGGGGAATTTGAGGGGGTGGGAGGTAAAGCTCTCTACAACCTCTGCGTTAAGGTTAGGAACATTATAAGTCTAACAGGAGTGAAGGCACATCAGTGGCAGGGGGTATGTGGGGCGGAGAGTATGGTGGGTTTTAGATGGAGGGCGCTCTACAAACCCCCAGTACCAAAGAGGTCAGGGGACCTCCAGTGGAGGGTTCTTCATGGAGCCCTGGCCACTAACAGCTGGTTGGCACGTGTTGATCCGGGAATTGGGCAGGGGTGTCCTTTCTGTCAAATGAATGAAACTGTGATTCATGTGTTTTCTGTGTGCACCAGGTTAATGCCATTAATGTCTCTGTTGGAATGTCTGTGTGAGAGGTTGGGGGTGGTTTTTGCTGTTGGGATGTTTATAATGGGATACAGGTATTCGAGTAAGGAGAAAGAAAAATGTGTTTTGTTGAATTTTCTGTTTGCTCAGGCAAAATTAGCTATTTGGCTAACAAGGAGAAACAGGGTCAAAGGTGGGGGGATAACAGACCCTTTACTATTGTTTAATGGGATGGTCTCTGCGCGCCTTAGGGTTGAGTTTGAGTTCTATAAACTGATCAAATGTGTGGAGATGTTTGAGGAGATATGGTGTGTTGGGGGGGCTGTCTGTATTGCTGGGGAAGATGTTTTGGATATACGGTTGTAGGAGAGGGTATTGTTTTTGTGTATGGTGATGTTGGTTTGTATCATGTGGTAGATGGAAAGGTGAGTATGGTACATGTATGCAGTACAGGATATATTTTTGTTTTTTTATTTTTAGGGGGGGGTGAGTGTTAAATGAAATGAAAATGTTTCAATAAAGAAAGACAAAAAGTCAAAAAGTCTCTCTCTCTCTCTCTCTCTCTCTCTCTCTCTCTCTCTCTCTCTCTCTCTCTCTCTCTCTCTCTCTCTCTCTCTCTCTCTCTCTCTCTCTCTCTCTCTCTCTCTCTCTCTCTCTCTCTCTCTCTCTCTCTCTCTCTCTCTCTCTCTCCCCCCCTCCACATGTTCCCTACACTGTTTCCTAATTTGTGATGTACATCCTAAAGGGTGTATATATCCATCATCCTTCAGTATATGTAGAGGATATAAAGCTAGCTGTCTTAATTTCCCTCGTCGATCCGTCTGTCTGTGTGTTCACTCTGCTTTGTTTTAATGAAACTTAGTCCCACTGAGCCATGTACAGTCAGACTACTACCACTGGGAATAGTTCTCATTATTTAAGGCACACACACAAACACACACACATGCACACACATACACACATGAACAGTCACACTCGCACGAAGAGATACACACACACACATTAATGCACATCTGTGCATCTGAGCAACCTTAACCACACAACCCAAGATTCAAGACACACCTACTCACATATACCATTCACATCCACAGTTTGTTTACAATAATCTTCTATGTGTTGCTCATATGTGTATTCTAACATGCAAAACAAACAAAACCCCACCTCCTGCTATACATTTAAATGGAGACCAGAACAGGACAAGGCAGTGTCTGCTTGCCTTACGTGATTTACTGAGTAGCATATTCAAAACTAGATTCATTAATATGTAAAAACTAGATTCATTAATATGTAAAAACTAGATTCATTAATATGTAAAAACTAGATTCATTAATATGTAAAATAGTATGGTGTCATTAATATGGACTGGGGGTTGGTTGGCGAGGTTACGGAGTCCACGGCATTAAGGTGCTAGCTAGATTGAGATCAGGTCATTCATATGCACGTGCCGCTCGCTGCATGCGTGTGCGCGTATGTGTGCATGTTTTTGCATGTGCTTGTGTGTGTGTTTGTATGTGTGTCTGTGTGTGTGTTGTGTTTCGTGTGTGCGTGTCTATGTGTGCGTGCATGTCCCCAGGGTGATTAGGGAGAATAAATATGCTTGATTACAAATGTCCTATCTTGCCATCAGCAGCTTTAATGTATGCAGTTTAATTGAGCATTGCTGAGTAAAGGGTGAGTTATGGAATGAGCAGACAGGCCAATATCTTTCTGAGAGAGAGAGAGAGAGAGAGAGAGAGAGAGAGAGAGATGGATGGATGGAGGAGGGGAGGGAGAGGGGACGAGAGAGGGAGGGTAAACGGAGAAGAAGCGAGGAGGGGATGTTGTGAGCAAGAGATGGGTGAGATAAGGAGAGATGGAGAGAGAGAGAGAGAGAGAGAGAGAGAAGGGTGAGACACACACACACACACACACACAGGCTCACTCAAACGCACACGCACACACACACACACAGGCTCAGACTAATTACCTTATTGTCTTGAAGAGTTGGTGACAGAGGAGTGAGTGGGAGGCCGACTTTCACAGGCTGACTTTCAACCCAGGTTACACACACACAAACACACGCACAGGCACACACACACACACACAGAAGGGATATAACTCATTTCCATCTATTCCGAGTGATCCGACAGAGAGAGAGAGGAATCGCAGGAGAGATCGTTAAGACCCTTGCATTCCCTTTTCCCTCTATGTCAACAACCAAACACACAGCTAACCTTTACCACGGAAAGGCTGCCATGCGACAGGCCCAGAATACACCAGGGCTGACACACACACATGCAACTGTGCACATACAAACATTAACACACACACTTGGCCATGGCTTTGCTACCAAAGATACAAAAAATGTCATCCAGCATGATCAGAAAGCAATGCATTGTGGGAGACGTAGTTTAATCAATGTATTCTACACCAGGGTAGGGTGTGTGGTGGAGCAACAGAGGGATTGAAAGGCCCTACACAAACACCTCCAGGGAAATAGGAGAATGGAGGGAAGCCGGGAAATAGGAGAATGGAGAGAAGCTGGGAAATAGGATAATGGAGGGAAGCTGGGAAATAGGATAATGGAAGGAAGCAGGGAAATATGATAATGGAAGGAAGCAGGGAAATATGATAATGGAAGGAAGCAGGGAAATAGGATAATGGAAGGAAGCAGGGAAATAGGGGAATGGAAGGAAGCAGGGAAATAGGGGAATGGCAGGAAGCAGGGAAATAGGGGAATGGTGGGAAGCATGGAAATAGGAGAATGGAGGGAAGCAGAGGAGAAGGGGGCTGCTGCCAAATCATTTGCTGACTAAGTCTTTGGTCAACAAGATAAAAGCAGAGTAGTAATTATTCATTAAATATTAACAGTGAGCATTATTTATGAAGCATGGGGATAGCTGGGCTTGGGTTATTTGGTTCCATGTCCATAGTGGAGGGAGGTGTGAGCTCCAGCCCCAGCCCCAGGCACTCCTCTCCCCTCTCCTGGCCCAGCGAGAGGCATCGTCCCCTGGGCACGACCAGTGCTGGGCTGGGGGTTTGTGGTGAAGATGACAGTCTCTTCACTTCATCTGAGGCCAACATCTACATGTGTTCCTGGGATCAGAGAGGACCACAACCCCAGTTTGGTGGTTGTGAGGGGAGGAGTCCATATAGTGGGACGGGGGATCTTGTGTTGTGTGTTTAGCCTTAGCTGTGGTTCATAGAGAGCCTTGTTGCAAGAGGAGAGGAGGTTGAAAGAGGAGAGGAGGTTGAAAGAGTAGAGGGGGTTGTTGAAAGAGTAGAGGAGGTTGTTGAAAGAGGAGAGGGGTTGTTGAAAGAGGAGAGGGGTTGTTGAAAGAGTAGAGGAGGTTGTTGAAAGAGGAGAGGAGGTTGAAAGAGGAGAGGGGTTGTTGAAAGAGGAGAGGGGTTGTTGAAAGAGGAGAGGGGTTGTTGAAAGAGTAGAGGGGGTTGTTGAAAGAGGAGAGGGGGTTGTTGAAAGAGGAGAGGAGGTTGTTGAAAGAGGAGAGGAGGTTGTTGAAAGAGTAGAGGGGGTTGTTGAAAGAGGAGAGGAGGTTGTTGAAAGAGGAGAGGGGTTGTTGAAAGAGGAGAGGGGTTGTTGAAAGAGGAGAGGGGGTTGTTGAAAGAGGAGAGGAGGTTGTTGAAAGAGGAGAGGAGGTTGTTGAAAGAGGAGAGGGGGTTGTTGAAAGAGGAGAGGAGGTTGAAAGAGGAGATGTGGTTGTTGAAAAAGGAGAGGGGTTGTTGAAAGAGGAGAGGGGGTTGTTGAAAGAGGAGAGGGGTTGTTGAAAAAGGAGAGGTGGTTGTTGAAAGAGTAGAGGGGGTTGTTGAAAGAGGAGAGGAGGTTGTTGAAAGAGGAGAGGGGTTGTTGAAAGAGGAGAGGGGGTTGTTGAAAGAGGAGAGGGGGTTGTTGAAAGAGGAGAGGGGTTGTTGAAAGAGGAGAGGGGGTTGTTGAAAGAGGAGAGGAGGTTGTTGAAAGAGGAGAGGAGGTTGAAAGAGGAGATGTGGTTGTTGAAAGAGGAGAGGGGTTGTTGAAAGAGGAGAGGGGTTGTTGAAAGAGGAGAGGAGGTTGAAAGAGGAGAGGGGGTTGTTGGAAGAGGAGAGGAGGTTGTTGAAAGATGAGAGGGGTTGTTGAAAGAGGAGAGGGGTTGTTGAAAGAGGAGAGGGGTTGTTGAAAGAGGAGAGGAGATTGTTGAAAGAGGAGAGGGGTTGTTGAAAGAGGAGAGGGGGTTGTTGAAAGAGGAGAGGGGTTGTTGAAAGAGGAGAGGAGGTTGAAAGAGGAGAGGGGTTGTTGAAAGAGGAGAGGGGTTGTTGAAAGAGGAGAGGAGGTTGTTGAAAGAAGAGAGGGGGTTGTTGAAAGAGGAGAGGAGGTTGTTGAAAGAAGAGAGGGGGTTGTTGAAAGAGGAGAGGGGGTTGTTGAAAGAAGAGAGGGGGTTGTTGAAAGAGGAGAGGGGGTTGTTGAAAGAAGAGAGGGGGTTGTTGAAAGAGGAGAGGGGTTGTTGAAAGAGGAGAGGGGGTTGTTGAAAGAAGAGAGGGGGTTGTTGAAAGAGGAGAGGAGGTTGTTGAAAGAAGAGAGGGGGTTGTTGAAAGAGGAGAGGGGGTTGTTGAAAGAGGAGAGGAGGTTGTTGAAAGAAGAGAGGGGGTTGTTGAAAGAGGAGAGGAGGTTGTTGAAAGAGGAGAGGGGGTTGTTGAAAGAAGAGAGGAGGTTGTTGAAAGAAGAGAGGGGGTTGTTGAAAGAAGAGAGGAGGTTGTTGAAAGAAGAGAGGAGGTTGTTGAAAGAGGAGAGGGGTTGTTGAAAGAAGAGAGGAGGTTGTTGAAAGAAGAGAGGGGGTTGTTGAAAGAAGAGAGGGGGTTGTTGAAAGAGGAGAGGGGTTGTTGAAAGAGGAGAGGGGTTGTTGAAAGAGGAGAGGAGGTTGTTGAAAGAAGAGAGGGGGTTGTTGAAAGAGGAGAGGAGGTTGTTGAAAGAAGAGAGGGGGTTGTTGAAAGAGGAGAGGAGGTTGTTGAAAGAAGAGAGGGGGTTGTTGAAAGAGGAGAGGGGGTTGTTGAAAGAGGAGAGGGGTTGTTGAAAGAGGAGAGGGGTTGTTGAAAGAGGAGAGGGGGTTGTTGAAAGAGGAGAGGGGGTTGTTGCCCTTGTCCAAAGATGGAGTAGGCCAAGGCTCTGTGCAGGTGTTTGTGTGAGTGTGTGTGTGTGGGGGGGGGGGGGGGGGGGACCTGAGGCACAGCCTGTGATTATGTCCCTGTTGATTCTCAGTGCACCTTCAAAGCTACTTCAGCCCTGTTGGTGTGTACATCACATAATCACACACACGCACACGCACACGCACACACACATGCACACGCACACGCACACACCAAGTGTATAATTTATACAGTTCATTTATTTATTAGGCATTTCTGGAACAACCACATGTTCTCTCTAACAACCAATGAAGAGAACCCAGGGTGGATATGACATTTTTAACATTATATCCAAGTGCTCCTTAGATAGTGAGTCAATAAATTGAACAGGCCTAGTTGTAGGACACACACAGTAATATACAATGTAAGAGGAGTGCGTGTACATCAGAAATAGCACTATCAGACAAAGAAACAGGTCGTTTAAGGCATCTGATGCTTAGTGTCCACAAATATAAAAGCTTTTGTTTTAGTGGTTGTGAAATGATATATTTTACAATCCTGCTTAAAACTCAATTTAACTGCGTGGCTATAATGGCAGTTCCTATTTCCAACAGTGAGCCAATCAATAAGAAATTGCTGAAAGCATAAATGATTCCATTTTCTGCAGGGGAAATGGGTCTGATGAGAAAATAGGTGAAATTGATATGTGAGGAGCATTACCACATGACTCCAAATGTCAGGGTCAGGAGAAAAGACAACCGGCTATGATAAAACGAAGCTGGGAGCACACACACACACACACACACACACACACATATGCACATGCGTACACATACACACCCATGCACCTATACATGTTTGTATGCACACAGGAAAGAAACAGGTTGTCACGACTTCCGCCGAAGTCGGCCCTTCTCCTTGTTCGGGTGGTGTTCGGCGGTCGACGTCACCGGCTTTCTAGTCACCACCGATCCATTTTTCTGTTTCGTTTTGTTTTGTCTGCATATTACACACCTGGTTTCAATTCCCCTATTATGTTCCCTATTTAACCCTCTGGTTTTCATTTCTGTTTTGTCCGTGATTGTTTGTTACGTTAGAGGTTGTTGTTGTTGTTTCTTATTATGTTTTCTAATTATTCCCTTTGTGGAATTTTGCTGTGATTATTGAGTAAACGTTTTGTGTTTCGCTCAACACCTGTGTCCTGCATTTGACTCTGCTACTTCGCCGCACACAACCCTGACAGAATCACGGACCAAAACTTCAAATGGAGTCAGCAGGCGCAGCCAGCCCCTCTCTTGCAGTCGAGGAGCAATTTCAACAGCACGCGACCATGTTACACAGTTTAGGGATCGCTATGGATCGCGTGCTGCAGACAATGGACCGATGGGAGAGAGGAGGTCTCCCGGTAAATCATACCCCATCACCCCCACCCGCGTCTCTCCCTACTCCACCGGTCATCCCTCCATCGTCAGGACCCAGTGGGATTCGGCTCTCGCTCCCAGGAGCGTATGACGGTACAGCAGCCGGGTGTCAGGGGTTCCTCCTACAGTTGGAATTATACCTGGCAACTGTTCATCCGACCCCTTCAGGACGAGAGAGAGTGGGCGCCCTCATCTCTTGTCTGACTGGTAAGGCCCTGGAGTGGGCTAACGCCATCTGGGGAAGAGAGGGCCAAACCCTGGATGACTATGATGACTTCTCTCGCCGCTTCCGGGCGGTCTTTGATCATCCACCTGAAGGGAGAGCGGCGGGAGAGCGTTTGTTTCATCTCAGACAGGGGATGAGGAGCGCTCAAGATTTCGCCCTGGACTTCCGTACTCTGGCCGCTGGTGCGGGATGGAATGAGCGGGCCCTGATCGATCACTACAGGTGTAGTCTACGAGAGGACGTTCGTAGGGAGTTAGCCTGCAGGGACACCACTCTTAACCTGGACCAGCTGGTGGATTTATCTATCCGGCTGGATAACCTGTTGGCCTCCCGCGGACGTCTAGATCGGGGTCCGCCCGTTCCATTACCCAGCCCCTTGGATCCTACACCGATGGAGTTAGGAGGGGCTGCTAGAAGGGAGACCGGAGGGAGGACCATTCCATGCACCAACTGTGGACGCAGAGGACACACTGCTGTCCGGTGCTGGGGTGTTTCTCCTGGAAGTCGAGGTAGCAGGCGGAGCACTGATGGGTCATCTCCGGTGAGTAGGCACATAACTCACCCAGAGTCTTCTGTTGCGCACATGTGGTTACATATAGAATTTCCTGAGTTTTCCTCGCATCCCCAGCATAAGGCGCTAGTAGATTCAGGCACAGCTGGGAACTTTATTGATCGCTCTTTAGCGCATAGATTAGGGATCCCTATTATTCCTGTTGATGTTCCCTTCCCTGTACATGCCTTAGATAGTCGTCCTTTGGGGTCGGGGCTGATTGGGGAGGTCACAGTACCCATCGCTATGAGAATGCAGGGGGATCACGAGGAGAGAATTAGTCTCTTTTTGATCGACTCTCCTGCGTTTCCTGTTGTGTTGGGTCTTCCCTGGTTGGCCTCTCATGATCCGATTATTTCGTGGCAACAGAGGACTCTCAAGAGATGGTCCTGTCAGTGTTCAGGTAGATGTGTAGGTGTTTCCTTAGGTGCCACTACGGTGGAAAGTCCAAACCAGGTTTCCAACATGCACATTCCTCCCGAATATGCCGATTTGGCACTCGCCTTCTGTAAGAAGAAGGCGACTCAATTACCACCCCATCGACCGGGGGATTGTGCGATAGATCTCTTGGTAGACGCTACACTTCCCAGGAGTCATGTGTATCCTCTGTCACAGGAGGAGACGGTGGCTATGGAGACATATGTCACCGAATCGCTGGGACAGGGATACTTTCGGCCTTCCATCTCACCTGTCTCCTCGAGTTTCTTTTTTGTGAAGAAGAAGGATGGAGGTTTGCGCCCGTGTATTGATTATCGAGGATTAAATAAGATCACGGTAAAATACAGTTACCCGCTACCACTCATAGCCAGTATGACCGAGTCATTACACGGGGCGCGCTTCTTCACAAAATTGGACCTCAGGAGCGCTTACAACCTGGTGCGTATTAAGGGGGGAGATGAGTGGAAGACAGCATTTAGCACCACTTCTGGGCATTATGAGTACCTCGTCATGCCGTATGGGTTAATGAATGCTCCATCAGTCTTCCAATCATTTGTGGATGAGATCTTCAGGGACCTGCACGGGCAGGGTGTAGTGGTGTATATAGATGACATTCTAATATACTCCGCTACACGCGCCGAGCATATGTCTCTGGTGCGTAGGGTGCTTGGTAGATTGTTGGAGCATGACCTGTACGTCAAGGCTGAGAAATGTCTGTTCTTCCAACGATCCATCTCCTTCCTAGGGTACCGCTTTTCAGCGTCAGGGGTAGAGATGGAGAATGACCGCATTTCAGCCGTGTGTAATTGGCCGACTCCAACCATGGTAAAGGAGGTGCAGCGGTTTTTAGGGTTTGCCAACTACTACCGGAGATTTATCCGGGGTTTTGGTCAGGTAGCGGCTCCCATTACCTCACTGCTGAAGGGAGGACCGGTGCGACTGCAGTGGACAGCTGGGGCGGACAGGGCTTTTGGTCACCTGAAGGCTCTGTTTACCTCGGCTCCAGTTCTGGCTCATCCTGATCCTTCCTTAGCATTCATAGTTGAGGTGGACGCGTCCGAGGCGGGGATAGGGGCTGTGCTGTCTCAGCGTTCGGGTACGCCACTAAAGCTCCGCCCCTGTGCATTCTTTTCGAAGAAGCTCAGCCCGGCGGAGCGAAACTATGATGTGGGGGACCGGGAGTTGCTGGCTGTTGTCTTGGCTCTGAAAGCGTGGAGACACTGGCTTGAGGGGGCTAGACACCCTTTTCTCATTTGGACTGACCACCGCAATCTGGAGTACATACGGGCAGCGAGGAGAATGAACCCTCGCCAGGCAAGGTGGGCCATGTTTTTCACCCGTTTTGATTTCACCCTTACCTACAAACCAGGTTCCCAGAACGTTAAGGCAGATGCACTGTCCCGGCTGTATGATACAGAGGAGAGGTCCACAGATCCCACTCCCATAATTACAGCCTCTCGCCTGGTGGCACCGGTGGTGTGGGAGGTGGACGCGGACATCGAACGGGCGTCCCGTACAGAGTCCATTCCACCTGACTGTCCAGCTGGGCGTATGTACGTTCCGTTTGATGTTCGCGATCGTTTGATCTGTTGGGCTCATACGTCACCCTCCTCTGGTCATCCTGGTATCGGTCGGACGGTGCGCTGCCTTTCTGGGAAGTACTGGTGGCCCACTTTAGCTAAGGACGTGCGGGTTTATGTTTCCTCCTGTTCGGTATGTGCACAGTGTAAGGCACCTAGACATCTGCCCAGAGGGAAATTACAACCCCTTCCCGTTCCACAGCGACCATGGTCACACCTATCGGTGGATTTCGTGACGGATCTTCCCCCGTCGCGGGGTAACACCACGATCCTGGTCGTTGTGGATCGGTTTTCTAAGTCCTGCCGTCTCCTTCCTTTGCCCGGTCTCCCTACGGCTCTACAAACTGCGGAGGCTCTGTTCACCCATGTATTCCGGCACTACGGGGTGCCTGAGGATATAGTTTCTGATCGGGGTCCCCAATTTACGTCTAGAGTCTGGAGGGCGTTTATGGAACGCCTGGGGATCTCGGTCAGCCTTACCTCAGGTTTCCACCCCGAGAGCAACGGGCAGGTGGAAAGAGTAAACCAGGATGTGGGTAGGTTTCTGAGGTCCTATTGCCAGGACCGGCCGGGGGAGTGGGCAGCTTACATCCCCTGGGCCGAGATGGCCCAAAACTCCCTCCGCCACTCCTCTACCAACCTATCACCTTTTCAGTGTGTGCTAGGTTACCAGCCGGTCCTGGCACCATGGCATCAGAGCCAGACTGAGGCTCCTGCGGTGGATGAATGGTTTCGGCACTCAGAGGAGACTTGGAACGCTGCCCACGTACGGCTACAACGTGCCATCAGGAGACAAAAGGCGAGTGCCGACCGCCACCGCAGTGAGGCCCCGGTGTATGCACCGGGGGATCGGGTCTGGCTCTCGACCCGAAACCTACCCCTTCACCTGCCCTGCCGGAAACTGGGTCCGCGGTTTGTGGGGCCATTTAAAGTCCTGAGGAGATTGAACGAGGTTTGTTATAGGTTACAACTCCCTCCTGATTACTGTATTAACCCCTCGTTCCATGTGTCTCTCCTCAGGCCGGTGGTGGCTGGTCCGCTCCAGCAATCTGAGGTGCGGGAGGTTCCTCCGCCCCCTCTTGACATCGAGGGGGTCCCGGCGTATAGCGTAAGAGCCATCATGGATTCTAGGCGTCGGGCGAGGGGCCTTCAGTACCTCGTGGAGTGGGAGGGGTACGGTCCGGAGGAGAGATGCTGGGTACCGGTGGAGGACATTCTAGATCCATCTATGTTACAAGAGTTTCACCGTCTCCACCCAGATCGCCCTGCACCTCGCCCTCCGGGTCGTCCTCGAGGCCGGTGTCGTCGCGCTGCTGGAGCCGCGCGTCAAGGGGGGGGGTACTGTCACGACTTCCGCCGAAGTCGGTCCTTCTCCTTGTTCGGGTGGTGTTCGGCGGTCGACGTCACCGGCTTTCTAGTCACCACCGATCCATTTTTCTGTTTCGTTTTGTTTTGTCTGCATATTACACACCTGGTTTCAATTCCCCTATTATGTTCCCTATTTAACCCTCTGGTTTTCATTTCTGTTTTGTCCGTGATTGTTTGTTACGTTAGAGGTTGTTGTTGTTTCTTATTATGTTTTCTAATTATTCCCTTTGTGGAATTTTGCTGTGATTATTGAGTAAACGTTTTGTGTTTCGCTCAACACCTGTGTCCTGCATTTGACTCTGCCACTTCGCCGCACACAACCCTGACACAGGTGTTATCTGGACAATATGGATAAATTCAAAAACACGGTTAGCAGATGTTAATGCGAGTGTAGCGAAATACTTGTGCTCTGCAGTAATATCTAACAAGTAATCTAACAATTCCCCAACAACTACCTAATACACACAAATCTAAAAGGGTGAATGAGAATATGTACATATAAGTATATGGATGAGCGATGGCCGAGCGGCATAGGCAAGGTGCAATAGATGGTATAAAATACAGTATATACATGTGATATGAGTAATGTAAGATATGTAAACATTCTTAAAGTGGCATTATTTAAAGTGGCATTATTTAAAGTAACTAGTGATCCATTTATTAAAGTGTCCAGTGATTGGGTCTCAATGTAGGCAGCAGCCTCTCTGAGTTAGTGATTGCTGTTTAGCAGTCTGATGGCCTTGAGAAAGAAGCTGTTTTTCAGTCTCTCGGTCCCAGATGCACCTGTACTGACCTCGCCTTCTGGATGATAGCAGTGTGAACAAGCAGTGGCTTGGGTGGTTGTTGTCTTTGACGATCTTTTTGGCCATCTTGTGACATCGTGTGCTGTAGGTGTCATGGAGGGCAGGTCAATTTGAAGTCGGAAGTTTACATACACCTTAGCCAAATACATTTAAAATCCGTTTTTCAAAATTCCTGACATTTAATCCGAGTAAAAATTCCCTGTCTTAGGTCGGTTAGGATCAACACTTATTTTAAGAATGTGAAATGTCAGAATAATAGTAGAGAGAAGGATTTATTTCAGCTTTAATTTTTTTCATTACATTCCCAGTGGGTCAGAAGTTTACATACACTCAATTAGTATTTGGTAACATTGCCTTTAAATTGTTTAACTTGGGTCAAATGTTGATTTGATTTGCACTTTTCGCACCAAAGTACGTTCATCTCTAGGAGACAGAACGCGTCTCCTTCCTGAGCGGTATGACGGATGCGTGGTCCCATGTTGTTTATACTTGCGTACTATTGTTTGTAAAGATAAACGTGGTACCTTCAGGCATTTGGAAATTGCTCCCAAGGATGAACCAGACTTGTGGAGGTCTACACATTTTTTTTGAGGTCTTGGCTGATTTCTTTAGATTTTTCCATGATGTCAAGCAAAGAGGCACTGAGTTTGAAGGTAGGCCTTGAAATACATCCACAGGTACACCTCCAATTGACCCTAATGAGGTCAATGAGCCTAACAGAAGCTTCTAAAGCCATGACATAATTTTCTGGAATTTTCCAAGCTGTTTAAAGGCACAGTCAACTTAGTGTATGTAAACTTCTGACCCACTGGAATTGTGATACAGTGAATTAAAAGTGAAATAATCTGTCTGTAAACAATTGTTGGAAAAATGGCTTGTGTCATGCACAAAGTAGATGTCCTAACCGACTTGCCAAAACTATAGTTTGTTAACAAGAAATTTGTGGAGTGGTTGACAAAACAAATTTTAATGTCTCCAACACTAAGTGTATGTAAACTTCTGACTTCAACTGTAGTTTGCCCCCGGTGATGCGTTGTGCAGACCGCACCACCCTATGGAGAGCCTTGCGGTTGAGAGCGGGGCAGTTACCGTACCAGGCTGTGATACAGCCCGACAGGATGCTCTCGATTATGGATCTGTAAAAGTTAGTCAGGATTTTGTGTGACAAGCCACATTTCTTCAGCCTCCTGAGGTTAAAGTGGCGCTGTTGCGCCTTCTTCACCACACTTTCTGTGTGGATGGACCATTTCAGTTTGCCTGTGATGTGTACGCCCAGGAACTTAAAACGTTCCACCTTCTCCACTGCTGTCCCATCGATGTGGATAGGGTTCTCGCACTGCTGTATCCGGAAGTCCACGATCATCTCCTTTGTTTTGTTGACGTTGAGTGAGAGGTTGTTTTCCTGACACCACACTCCGAGTGCCCTTACCTTCTCCCTGTAGGCTGTCTCTGCATTGTTGGTAACCAAGGGGTGGGGGGCGCAGTTCTTGTTAGCGGGCTGAGACGGTGACATTGTATTATCCTCAAAGCGGGCAAAGAAGGTGTTTCGTTTGTCTGGAAGCAAGACGTCGGTGTCCGTGACGTGGCTGGTCTTCTTTTTGTAGTCTGTGATTGTCTGTAGACCCTGCCACATACGTCTCGTGTCTGAGCCGTTGAATTGTGACTCCACTTTGTCCCTGTACTGGCATTTCGCTTGTTTGACTGCCTTGCGAAGGGAATAACAACACTGTTTATATTCAGCCATATTCCCAGACCTCTTTCCATGGTTAAATGCGGTGGTTCGCGCTTTCAGTTTTGCGCGATCAAATCAAATCAAATTTTATTGGTCACATACACATGATTAGCAGATGTTAATGCGAATGTAGCGAAATGCTTGTGCTTCTAGTTCCGACAGTGCAGTAATATCTAACAAGTAATCTAACAATTCCCCAACAACTACCTAATATGGGCATCATGCATACATTTGAGATATATCGCTTGTTTTTCACCAAAATCACATAAAACATTGGACATTTCGGGCGTCATGGACTTGGTCATCGTATAGCATGTCAGAGGATGATAAGAGGCGTGTTTGAGAGAGAATGACAAGATGCTGTGCAGATGTGTCTTCATCATGAAGAAGGAATCTTCTGTCATCATAACAGTTGGGCTAAGGAACGTCTATGGTTAATCAAGGAGTTATCCCTCAATGTAAGCATCAGAGTTATTATCTAAGGGAGGAGGGAAAAGGGTATAAAAAATTACAATAGTCTTAACCATAACACATTGCCCTCCCTCCCTTCTCTGCCCTCCCTCCCTCTGTCCTACCATCTCTCCCTCCATCCCTCCTTCTTTGCCCTCCCTCCCTCTGTTCTACCATCTCTCCCTCCATCCCTCCTTCTCTGCCCTCCCTCCCTCTGTCCTACCATCTCTCCCTCCATCCCTCCTTCTCTGCCCTCCCTCCCTCTGTCCTACCATCTCTCCCTCCATCCCTCCTTCTTTGCCCTCCCTCCATCTGTTCTACCATCTCTCCCTCCATCCCTCCTTCTCTGCCCTCCCTCCCTCTGTCCTACCATCTCTCCCTCCATCCCTCCTTCTCTGCCCTCACTCCCTCTGTCCTACCATCTCTCCCTCCATCCCTCCTTCTTTGCCCTCCCTCCCTCTGTCCTACCATCTCTCCCTCCATCCCTCCTTCTCTGCCCTCCCTCCCTCTGTCCTACCATCTCTCCCTCCATCCCTCCTTCTCTGCCCTCCCTCCCTCTGTCCTACCATCTCTCCCTCCATCCCTCCTTCTCTGCCCTCCCTCCCTCTGTCCTACCATCTCTCCCTCCATCCCTCCTTCTCTGCCCTCCCTCCCTCTGTCCTTCTATCTCTCCCTCCATCCCTCCTTCTCTGCCCGCCCTCCCTCCCTCTCTCCTTCCATCTCTCCCTCCATCCCTCCTTCTCTGCCCTCCCTCCCTCTCTCCTTCCATCTCTCCTTCCATCTATGCCTCCACATCCATTTGTCTGTTCACCATTCTTTGTCCTTCTTAGGCCTTCCTGGAAGCAGAGGGAGAGAAAAAGAAGAGAGAGAGATTGAACTGAGAGAGAGAAAGGCAGAGTCCAGAGCAAACTATTATTTGGGGGGGATGCTTATATTTGTCCTGTTACACACAAGTGTGTAATGGAAATACTTGTATTTATTTTTGCATATCCCAACCCCCCCTGAGACACCCGCAGGGAGTGGGGTCACGGCCAGGGTCCCCATTATACAGCAC
Organism: Salvelinus namaycush; assembly: GCF_016432855.1. NCBI lineage: Eukaryota > Metazoa > Chordata > Actinopteri > Salmoniformes > Salmonidae > Salvelinus > Salvelinus namaycush. The sequence continues at coordinate 26,829 of NW_024057777.1, read as the reverse complement.
CCCTGGAGCAAATGGGGTTAAGTGCCTCGCTCAAGGGCACAGCGACAGATTTGTATTTTTAAGTTGTCGGCACTGGTATTCAAACCTTTCGGTTACTGGCCCGACGCTCTGACCTCGAGGCTACCTGCTGCCCCTTACTAAGTAAACACAATGTGTAGGTATTCGTCTTGTGATCCATACATACATTCCTTATACACGCACGTACGTACACAGAGTAAATACTCTCTCCCCCACCTCCCTGTAGATAGTATTGTAGTGAAGTAAAGGGAACACAATGCACATATGGGATTCTTTTCTATAACCTATTAAGGCCCTGCTCCTTTTTCTGAAGGAATAGGTGACAGTGGGAGCCGAGCTCCACCATAAGATGTAAGGTGTAAGGTCACTGTATATACGTTTGTGGTTGTGTGCGTGTGTGTGTGTCGTATCCAGAGCAGCTTTGATCATTTCCTCAAGGGCCCCATCTGTGAGCTGTAGGAACAAAGGTGAGGGTTTGACTGGAGGGTCATACACAAACACACATACACACCCACATATGCACATGCACACGCGCTAACACGCTCACACACACGCGCGCACACGCACACGCACACACGCACACACACACACACACACACACACATACACACATTTGTTTTACTATCCTTGTGGGGGACCAAACAATTGATTCCCATTTTAAAAAACGTAATCTAACTCTAACCTTAACCCGAAACCTAAACCCGTAACCCTGATCCTAACCCTAGCCCCTAATTCCTAACCCCTAACCCCTAACCCTGACTCTAACCCTAACATTATTGTAACCCTAACCCTAAAGCTAACCCCTAAGCCTAAAATAGCCTTTTTCCTTGTGGGGACTGGTAAAATCAAATCAAATCAAATGTAATTTGTCACATGCTTCGTAAGCTATAGACTAACAGTGAAGTGCTTACACACTGTATGTGCCCTTCCCCAGCGAGAAACACAGCGAGAAACACAGCGAGAAACACAGCGAGAAACACAGCGAGAAACACAGCGAGAAACACAGTGAGAAACACAATGAGAAACACAGCGAGAAACACAGCGAGAAACACAGCGAGAAACACAGCGAGAAACACAGCGAGAAACACAGCGAGAAACACAGCGAGAAACACAGTGAGAAACACAGCGTGAAACACAGCGAGAAACACAGCGAGAAACACAGCGAGAAACACAGTGAGAAACACAGTGAGAAACACAATGAGAAACACAGCGAGAAACACAGAGAGAAACACAGAGAGAAACACAGCGAGAAACACAGCGAGAAACACAGCGAGAAACACAGCGAGAAACACAGCGAGAAACACAGCGAGAAACACAGCGAGAAACACAGCGAGAAACACAATGAGAAACACAGCGAGAAACACAGCGAGAAACACAGCGAGAAACACAGCGAGAAACACAGTGAGAAACACAGCGAGAAACACAGCGAGAAACACAGTGAGAAACACAATGAGAAACACAGTGAGAAACACAATGAGGGATGATTACTTGGCTATATGGGGTACCAGTACAGAGTGGATGTGTAGGGGTACAAGGTAATTGAGGTAGATATGTACATATAGGTAGCGATGAAATGAGTAGCTAGGCAACAGGATAAATAATAATGTGATGAGTCAAAAGAGTTAGTTATGGCTTGGGGGTAGAAGCAGGGTCCGGTTAGTTCCAGACTTGGTGCACCGGGAGCAGAGAGAACAGTCTTTGACTTGGGTGGCTGGAGTCTTTGACAATATGAAATGTCCCCACTTGTTTTACCATCCTTGTGAGGACTTCTGGTCACCACAAGGATAGTAAAACCAGAAATAAACACATACACACACACACACACACACACACACACACACACACACACACACACACACACACACACACACACACACACACACAGAGTTAAACATATGTATATTCTTCACATCGTCCTTTTTACAGGTGAGGCCAACACTGAATGAAACACACTGGAACTATCCCTTCTGTAAGGCTTGCTTGTATGATAATGTGTGTATGATAATGTGTGCATGATAATGTGTGTGGAGCTTGGTAAGGCATATCGTGAGTGTGGTAACAATGTGATGGTTGTCATTTTCTGTACGTCCCATCAGTCATTCTTTTTCACACACACACCCATATACACACACACCTTTAAATGAACAATGAAACACACACACTCACGCACACACAGCCACACACACGCACGCACACACACACAACTTCAGAAAAAAATACATGTAATAGCTTTGTTCCCAAATTGGAGGTTAGGATTAACAATCAGAAGACAAAATGAAATCTGGAGGTAAAATGGATCTCAGAATTAATTTCTTTCATGTTCTGATGATTTATATGACTTTGTAGATTAAAAATGATGCATATAAGGAGCATAATGAATGCTATCTCATATTATAAACTGGGTGAATCGAGCCCTGAATGCTGATTGGCTGACTGCCATGGTATATCAGACCATATATCATTGGTATGACAAAACATTTATTTTTACTGCTCTAATTTAAAAATAATTATAGCATACAGAATTAGACATAAAATGTATTTCACAGCACAAATGCATTAGAAATACCACTTTAACCCCCTTAGGTCAATGTCTGCGGAGAGTGTTGTTTCCTTCTTGACTACACTCTGCACAGAAATCTATAATAAACTGATAGGCCACAACAATCAGCCACACACACACACACACACACACACACACACACACACACACACACACACACACACACACACACACACACACACACACAACACATACAACACACACACGCACGCACGCACGCACGCACGCACGCACGCACGCACGCACGCACGCACGCACGCACGCACGCACGCACGCACGCACGCACGCACACACACACACACACACACACACACACACACACACACACACACACACACACACACACACACACACACACACACACACACACACACACACACACACACACACACACACACACACACAAAACCTTGTTAGTGTAAATAGCTCCAGGAGATAAATGAACAGCGCCAGCTTGTTCCTGTCTCTTAGCATGGATTTCCCCTGCAGTGTTTTAACCATCAACTCTGTAATTATTTCTCTAATGTGAGGTTCGCAGACCAAATTAGAAGCGCTACAGCTAGCCAATCTAACCTGAACTAACCTGGCTTCTCCTATCTGCTCGTCCGCTTTTGTACAAATCATGCAACCTTTGAGCTCCTGTGTTAGTACCTGGGGGCGAGAGAGTGAACACACAGACAGACGGATCGACGAGGGAAATTAAGACAGCTAGCTTTATATCCTCTACATATACTGAAGGATGATGGATATATACACCCTTTAGGATGTACATCACAAATTAGGAAACAGCGTAGGGAACATGTGGATAGAGAGAGAGAAAGAGAGAGAGTGAGAGAGAGAGAAAGAGTGAGAGAGAGTGAGAGAGTGTGAGAGAGAGAGAAAGAGTGAGAGAGAGTGAGAGAGTGTGAGAGAGAGAGAGAAATAGAGAAAGAGAAAGAGAGAAAGAGAGAGAAAGAAAGTGAGAGAGAGATACTAAACAATTTATTTGACCTTTCAGCTTCCCTATCAAATCAAAACATTTCAAGCAGACAACCTAAGAAAATTAACAACAATGACAAATGGTTTGATGAAGAATGCAAACACCTAAGAAAGAAATTGAGAAACCTGTCCAAACAAAAACATAGAGACCTAGAAAACCTGAGTCTATGCCTTCACTATGGTGAATCACTAAAACAAAACAGAAATACACGTTGGAAAAAGATTGAACAGCACGCACGTCAGAAATCAGCTCATTGTACAGTTGAAGTCGGAAGTTTACATACACCTTAGTCAAATACATTTAAACTCAGTTTTTCATAATTCCTGACATTTAATCCTAGGAAAATTCCATCTCAGGTCAGTTAGGATCACCAGTTTATTTTAAGAATGTGAAATGTCAGAATAATAGTAGAGAAAATTATTTATTTCAGCTTTAATTTCTTTCATCACATTCCCAGTGGGTCAGAAGTTTACATACACTCAATTAGTATTTGGTAGCATTGTCTTTAAATTGTTTAACTTGGGTCAAACATTTCCGGTAGCCTTCCACAAGCTTCCCACAATAAGTTGGGTGAATTTTGGCCCATTCCTCCTGACAGAGCTGGTGTAACTGAATCAGATTTGTAGGCCTCTGTCACGAATCCTGCCGAGGATGGTGCCTCTTCCTGTTCGGGCGGCGCTCGGCGGTCGTCGTCACCGGCCTACTAGCTGCCATCGATTCTTTTCTTTTTGTTTCTGTTAGTTTGGGCTGATTGGGTGCACCTGTTTTGAGTTTAGTTTGGTGGGTAGGCTATTTAGGGGTAGGTAGCCCGCTGGCTGTTGTGCGGGCTTGTTTTCTGTTATGTTGGTGTTGGATTGTGAAGTGGATGTTGTTATTTTCTCGGGACAGTAAAGTCCGGTGTTTTGGACTCATTCTTTTCATGCGCCCGTGTGTTTTAGGGCATGATCGTTTTCCCTGTATATTGGAAAATAAATCCACGTTCCTTAAACCTGCTCTCTGCGCTTGACTCCATCCACCCAGTTCTCCTAGTAGCTCTGACAGCCTCCTTGCTCGCACACGCTTTTTCAGTTCTGCCCACACATTTTCTATAGGATTGAGGTCAGGGCTTTGTGATGGCCACTCCAATACCTTGACTTTGTTGTCCTTAATCCATTTTGCCACAACTTTGGAAGTATGCTTGGGGTCATTGTCCATTTGGAAGACCCATTTGCGACCAAGCTTTAACTTCCTGACTGATGTCATCTATTTTGTGAAGTGCACCAGTCCCTCCTGCAGCAAAGCACCGCCACAACATGATGCTGCCACCCCCGTGCTTCACAGTTGGGATGTTCTTCGGCTTGCAAGCCTCCCCCTTTTTCCTCCAAACATAACGATGGTCATTATGGCCAAACAGTTCTATTTTTGTTTCATCAGACCAGAGGACATTTCTCCAAAAAGTACGATCTTTGTCCCCATGTGCAGTTGCAAACCGTAGTCTGGCTTTTTTATGGCGGTTTTGGAGCAGTGGTTTCTTCCCTGCTGAGCGGCCTTTCAGGTTATGTCGATATAGGACTCGTTTTACTGTGGATATAGATACTTTTGTACCTGTTTCCTCCAGCATCTTCACAAGGTCCTTTGCTGTTGTTCTGGGATTGATTTGCACTTTTCGCACCAAAGTACATTCATCTCTAGGAGACAGAACGTGTCTCCTTCCTGAGAGGTATGATGGCTGCGTGGTCCCATGGTGTTTGTACTTGCGTACTATTGTTTGTACAGATGAACATGGTACCTTCAGGCGTTTGGAAATTGCTCCAAAGGATGAACCAGACTTGTGGAAGTCTACACGTTTTTTTCTGAGGTCTTGGCTGATTTCTTTTGATTTTCCCATGATGTCAAGCAAAGAGGCACTGAGTTTGAAGGTAGGGTTAGGGTTATGAGCGAACGTGGCTGGCAAGGAAGCCAGAGAGGCAGCCCCCCCCCCCCAAAAAATGGGTCAGGTTATAGACCTGAGCCAACTCCCCGTGCTAACCGTGGCGAGCGTCGTACTGGTCAGGCACCATGTTATGCGGTGGAGCGCACGGTGTCTCCAGTTCGAGTTCTTAGCCCGGAGCACTACATTCCAGCTCCCCGCATCTGCCGGGCTAGGGTGAGCATCCAGCCAGAACGGGTTGTGCCAGCCCTGCTCTCCAGACCTACAGTGCGCCTCCACGGCCCAGTGTATCCGGTGCCTCGGCCAAGGACAGGGCCTCCTGTATGTCTCTCCAGCCTGGTGAGTCCTGTGCCTGCGCCCAGAACTAATCCTCCCGTATGTCTCCCCAGCCGGGTGAGCTCTGTGGCAGCTCAACATACCAGATTGCCCATACGTCTCCTCCCTCCAGTGATGATCCATGGCACGAAGCCTCCAGTGATAATCCATGGCAAGAAGCCTCCAGTGATGATCCATGGCACGAAGCCTCCAGTGATGATCCATGGCACGAAGCCTCCAGTGATGATCCATGGCACGAAGCCTCCAGTGATGATCCATGGCAAGAAGCCTCCAGTGATGATCCATGGCACGAAGCCTCCAGTGATGATCCATGGCACGAAGCCTCCAATGATGATCCATGGCAAGAAGCCTCCAGTGATGATCCATGGCAAGAAGCCTCCAGTGATGATCCATGGCACAAAGCCTCCAGTGATGATCCATGGCAAGAAGCCTCCAGTGATGATCCATGGCACGAAGCCTCCAGTGATGATCCATGGCACGAAGCCTCCAGTGATGATCAATGGCAAGAAGCCTCCAGTGATGATTCATGGCACGAAGCCTCCAGTGAGGAGTCATGGAACGAAGGCCTCCAGTCCGGAGCCTCCAGCGACGGCCTCCAGTATGGAGCCTCCAGCGACGGCCTCCAGTCCGGAGCCTCCAGCGACATTTTCCAGTCCGGAGTCTCCAGCGACGGCCTCCAGTCCGGAGCCTCCAGCGAGGGTGCCCAGTCCGGGGCCCGCAACGAGAGTTCCCAGTCCGGGGCCCGTAGCTAGGGTGCCCAGTCTGCGGCCGAAACGAAGGTGCCCAGTCCGGGGCCCGCAACGAGGGTGCCCAGGCCGGGGCACGCAACGAGGGTCTCCAGTCCGGGGTCGGCGGCGAGGGTCCCCGCACCAGAGGCGCCACCAAAGTGGGGGGAGCCAGAGGCGGAGGGGGGTCTACGTCCCGCACCAGAGCCGCCGCCGTAAAGGAAGCCCACCCGGACCCTCCCCTTTAGAGTCAGGTTTTGCGGCCGGAGCCCGCACCTTTGGGGGGGGGGGGGGGGGGGGGTACTGTCACGCCCTGGCCATAGAGAGGCTTTTATTCTCTATTTTGGTTAGGCCAGGGTGTGACTAGGGTGGGCATTCTAGTTTCTTTATTTCTATGTTTTCTATTTCTTTGTGTTTGGCCGGGTGTGGTTCTCAATCAGAGGCAGCTGTCTATCGTTGTCTCTGATTGAGAACCATACTGAGGTAGCCCTTTTTTCCACCTGTCTTTGTGGGAAGTTAACTTTGTTTAGGGAACATAGCCTTTAGCTTCACAGTTTGTTTTTGTAGTGTTTATTGTTTTGTTCGGCGTCATTTTTATTCAATAAAGGAAAATGTACACTCAGCACGCTGCACCTTGGGCCTCCTCCTTCAACAGCCGTGACACAACCTAAGTGTATGTAAACTTCCGACTTCAACTGTAATTGAATCATCCATACAATCTAACCACTTCTGGGAAAATTGGAACACACTAAACAAACAACAACATGAAGAGTTATCTATCTAAAACAGAGATGTTTGCTGAATGAACTACAGGACAAAATACAAACCCTTGAACCCAAAAAGGCCTGTGGTGTCATGATGGTATCATACATAAAATATACAGACCACAAATTCCAATTGGCTATACCTCTGCATTTTCATTAACAGCAGATTATTAAATTTCCTCAGTGAAAACAATTTACTGAGCAAATGCCAAATTGGCTTTTTCCAAATTACCGTATGACAGACCACGTATTCACCCTGCACACCCTATTTGACAAACAAACAAAACAAAACAAAAACAAAGTCTTCTCATGTTTGTTGACTTAAAAAAAGCTATTGACTCAATTTAGCATAAAGGTCTGCTATACAAATTATTGGAAAGTGGTGTTGGGGGAAAAACATATGACATTATAAAATCCATGTACACAAACAACAAGTCCGTGGTTAAAATTGGCAAAAAACACACACATTTCTTTCCACAGGGCCATTGAGTGAGACAGGGATGCAGCTTAAGCCCCACCCTCTTCAACATATATATCAACGAATTGGTGAGGCACTAGAACAGTCTGCAGTACCTGGCCACACCCTACTAGAATCTGAAGTCAAATATCTACTGTTTGCTGATGATCTGGTGCTTCTGTCCCAAACCAAGGAAGTACTACAGCAGTAACTATATCTTCTGCACAGATTCTGTCAGACCTGGGCCCTGACAGTAAATCTCAGTAAGACAAAAATAATGGTGTTCCAAAAAAGGTCTAGTTGCCAGGACCACAAATACAATTCCATCTAGACACCGTTTCCCTGGAGCACACAAAAAAATATATACATACCTCGGCCTAAACATCAGCGAGCGCCACAGGTAACTTCCACAAAGTTGTGAACGATCTGAGAGACAAGGCAAGAAGGGCATTCTATGCCATCAAAAGGAACATACAATTTGACATACCAATTAGGATCTGGCAAAAAATACTTGAATCAGTTATATGCATTGCCCTTTATGGTTGTGATGTCTGGGGCCCGCTCACCAACCAAGAAATGAGACAGAATTCTGCAAAAATATCCTCCGTGTAGAATGTAAAACATCAAATAATGCATACAGAGCAGAATTAGGCCAATACCCACTAATTATCAAAATCCAGAAAATAACCTTTAAATTCTACAACCACCTAAAAGGAAGCGATTCCCAAACCTTCCATAACAAAGCCATCACCTACAGAGAGATGAACCTGTAGAAGAACCTGTAGAAGAGTCCCCTAAGCAAGCTGGTGCTGGGGCTCTGTTCACAAACACAAACAGACCCCACAGAGCCCCCAGGACAGCAAAACAATTAGACCCAACCAAATCATGAGAAAACAAAAAGATAATTACTTGATACACTGGAAATAATTAACAAAACAACTGAGCAAACTAGAATGTGATTTGGCCCTAAACAGAGAGCACACCGTGGCAGAATACCTGACCACTGTGACTGACCCAAAACGAAGGACATCTTTGACTATGTGCAGCCTCAGTAAGCATAGCCTTGCTATTGAGAAAGGCCACCAAAGGCAAAACTGCCTCCCCAGAGAACACAGGCTATGTGCACACTGCCCACGAAATAAGGTGGAAACTGAGCTGCACTTTCTAACCTCCTGCCAAATGTATGACCATATTAGAGGCACATATTTCCCTCAGATTACACAGACACACAATGAATTCGAAAACAAATCCAATTTTGATAAACTCCGATATCTACTGGGTGAAATACCACAGTGTGCCATCACAGCAGCAATATGTGTGACCTGTTGCTTCAAGAAAAGGGTAACCAGTGAAGGACAAACACCATTGTAAATACAACCCATATTTATGTTTATTTATTTTCCCTTTTGTACTTGAACTATTTGCACATAATATGACATTTGCAATGTCTTCCTTTCACTTCTGTGAAATAACAATGTAAACAATGTAAACATATGTTTCACATGCCAATAAAGCCCCTTGAATTTAATTGGGAGAGGGGGGGGGGGGGCTGAGGATGAGAGACAAGGCACAAGGGTAAACAATGGGACACCCAGTCAGGTGTAAACACGTCTGACCGATGGACTTTTAAATGAACAATGGGACACCCAGTCAGGTGTAAACACGTCTGACCGATGGACTTTTAAATGAACAATGAAACACACACCACCTGATGACTTCAGAATTATTTTATTCAATTGCTTTTAATAGTTTTGTTCCCAAATTGAAGGTTAGGACTAACAATCAGAAAGATCATAAGATATCTAGAGGCAAAATGGTTCTGAGAAATAATTTCACTTTCTTTCCTGTTCTCATGATTTTTATGACTTTGTAGATTGAAATAGGCATCCGCATAATGGTTTTAAAATTATAGCATACAGGATTAAATATAACATGTATTTTACAGCTCAAACACATTACAAATACCACGTTAATAACATACTTTGATTGCACAGTTACTTAGGCCTTTTATTCCAGATTGCTTCAATTGTGTGAGTGGCTAGTGGCAATCTATGGACATTAGCAATTTCACTTCAGCCAATCAGAATAGATTATTCAGCCAAGCAGTGGACATTGGCCTAGATTACCACTAACACACACAATTGCCATTTAGCTCCCACAGCTCCTTTTAGAAAAGAGAAGGAGAGGGACAGAGAGAGAACGAGAGAGAGAGACAGAGAGAGGGACAGAGGGAGAGAAAGAGAGGGATAGAGTGAGAGAGAGAGAGATAAAGAAAGAAAGAAAGAAAGAAAGAAAGAAAGAAAGAAAGAAAGAAAGAAAGAAAGAAAGAAAGAAAGAAAGAAAGAAAGAAAGAAAGAAAGAAAGAAAGAAAGAAAGAAAGAAAGAAAGAAAGAAAGAAAGAAAGAAAGAAAGAAAGAAAGAAAGAAAGAGATGGACAGAGAGAGAGTGAGTGATAGTTTCCTGGCTGCCTGTGTGTGTTGCCATGGTGATAATAAAAGTATGTCTGACTGGGAGAGTGAAGGTGATCCCAGCCAGACCACTTGAGGAAGGAGCTAATCACAGTAAGTGTGTGTGTGTGTGTGTGTGTGTGTGTGTGTGTGTGTGTGTGTGTGTGTGTGTGTGTGTGTGTGTGTGTGTGTGTGTGTGTGTGTGTGTGTGTGTCTGTGTGTGTGTGTGTGTGTGTGTGTGTGTGTGTGTGTGTGTGTGTTGGGGTCTGGCACCATGGACCATTTGCATCGGACCACTGCTTCAGAGAAATTGCCTCTGGGTGTGGAGCACCCACAATGTTCTAGACCATTAGGTCAAATAATTCACCACCACATCTCAGGTACAGTAACTGACTGGCCAGCTCATGCTCTGACATACTGAGGCATCCTTCCTTACCCTATCTGGGAGAGGCAGAGAGAGGGAAGGAAGGAAGGAAGGAAGGAAGGAAGGAAGGAAGGAAGGAAGGAAGGAAGGAAGGAAGGAAGGAAGGAAGGAAGGAAGGAAGGAAGGAAGGAAGGAAGGAAGGAAGGAAGGAAGGAAGGAAGGAAGGAAGGAAGGAAGGAAGGAAGGAAGGATAGAGAGAATGATGGAGAAAGTGAGAGGACCACTTTTTTTGCCTGAATTAAATTTTCCTCCAGAATTAAATGGTTTGTTCATCGTGCCAGCTTCCACACACAGAACCTCTGTTTTCTTTAGTTTGAATAAAGACAAAATATGTCCTGTTCATTTACTATAGCCAAACTGCTGCCATGTACAGTTCTTGTTTTTCTGTGATCATGATCTTAGGGGTGGAACTGCAGTATGTGGAGTCTGGTCTGTGTTACTCTGACACACTGTGACACCTTGAAACGCAGAGCCATGACACCTAGTTTAGAAACACATAATCAAACATGCACACACACTGACAACCACACACATATGTAGTATGCAATGTCCACTATTCAGTGCGTGTGTGTGTGTGTGTGTGTGTGTGTGTGTGTGTGTGTGTGTGTGTGTGTGTGTGTGTGTGTGTGTGTGTGTGTGTGTGTGTGTGTGTGTGTGTGTGTGTGTGTGTGTGTGTGTGTGTGTGTGTGTGTGTGTGCATGCTTTCATGCATGTATTTACTTAATGTGCACGTGTGTGTTTAGATATACGTGAACGTCTCTGCATTTATTCATGTTCCTAGGCCAACACATGAGAACAAAGTCTAGTGTAGTCCTCCATGGCAACATGGTCCATATCCCACAATAATTGTGTTAATACACACTGACACTCTAGTTCCGCTCTTTAATCTCTGTGGTGGGTCCATCCATTACAGAAAAACACCTCATTACGCTAATGCTAGTTAGCATCAGATCACAAAACTACCTCTTACTTCCTTCGTACTGGACACAGAGACGTAAAAATGGTTTCACTCTCAGAGTGTTCAGAGCGCACACTGGATGCTCTGGCCGAAAAGTAGGGTTGATCCGAGCGTTCTGACCTAACAACAGCAGTCAAGAACCCTAGCTAACTAGCTAACGTTGGCTAGCTTGCTAGCTACTTCCAGACACAAATGAGAGAACAGCTCAATCTGACCATTTTACTCTCCCTAGCAGGGCTGGTTAAGCTGTTTTTATGTTATCCAGAGCATTGGTGACTGCAACTGTGCTACTGGCAACAATTTAATTACGCTTTTTTTGCCAATGTTTACTGACACGGGTGTTGAGCGTTCGTAAATTCGTCAGTTATTCTACGCTCTGGCACACTCAGACGAGAGTGCTCTGAAATCGGAGTAGATAGACAGAGCGAATTTACCAGCTAAGTCTATCAACGGTTGTCGTAGTGACATCATAAACATTCTATTGAAATAGTTACTTGCATAGTGGAGTCTTTTGTTTAGACATGTAGCTAGCTAGCTAAACAATGAACCATAATCCCAACTCATAACGTTACTACCCTGCATGAAACAACTTTCTGACTAAATTAGAAACGTGTAGTATCCGAAAATGTAGCTAGCTAGATTATCTTACCCGTATACATGGATGAGCGCTTCTCCCTCTCTGTCACGAATGCCATGGTTGCCCTTAGTTTGAAGATGTAATCCGGAGACAGGCGTTTTATACAACAGCCTTCTGCGTGTTCTCTTTTCGACTCTGTCTGCATATTTGCAATCAAACACCAGAATTTTCTCCATCTCCTTAGTTATCATACTCAAATTCCACTGATTTCAAAACTCGGTCCTCCAGAAAGTGTAGAGCAACACTTATGCAGTCCTACGATGTGATAACTTTTTTTTAAAATCTGTGTTAGAAAGGATTGCTTACACATACTGACCAGCTCATATTATAGACGGAAGCTTGCTACATGGCAGACCAATCCGAACTCATACCTCGGCACGTCCAGCCCACTCATTATCTCAGCCAATCATTGCTAGCAGGAAGGTTGATGGCTTTTTCCATGGCTAAACGAACTAGGCTCGTCATTTAACAATCGTATTCGTATTTACAGATGGCATACAAGTTTGTTATTAAGGCATATGAAAGTTCACATGTTCCAGAAGACATTTCTGCCAGAAAATACATTTGGATAGTGGCGCACCTGTGAAGTAGTAACACGCACCATACGCCTGGTTTCCTGAAACGTGTCACAACTGAGATTGTGTCATCTGTGGATCTGTTGGGGCGGTATGTGAATTGGAGTGGCTCTAGGGTTTCAGGGATGATGCTGTTGATGCTGTTGATGTGAGCCATGACCAGCCTTTCAAAGCACTTCATGGCTAACGACGTGAGTGCTACGGGGCGGTAGTCATTTAGGCACGTTACCTTCGCGTTCTTGGGCACAGGGACTATGGTGGTCTGCTTGAAACATGTAGGAAACAGACTCGGTCAGGGATAGGTTGAAAATGTCAGTGAATGACACTTGCCAGTTGGTCCGCGCATGCTCAGAGTACACGTTCTGGTAATCCGTCTGGCCCCGCGGAATATTGACCTGTTTAAAGGTCTTGCTCACGTCGGCTACGGAGAGCGTGATCACACAGTCGTCCGGAGCAGCTGGTGCTCTCATGCATGCTTCAGTGGTATTCCCTGTTTTAATTTTTGCTTGTAAGCAGGAATCAGAAGGATAGAATTATGGTCAGTTTTGCCAAATTGAAGGCGAGGGAGAGCTCGCCTTCCATTTGAGTAAAGGTGGTCAAGAGGTTTTTTTCTTCTGGTTGCACATGTGACATGCTGGTAGAAATTAGGTAAAATGGATTTAAGTTTGCCTGCATTAACGCCCACTAGGAGTGCCACCTCAGGATGAGCATTTTCTTGTTTTCTTATGGCCTTATACACCTCGTTGAGTGTGGTATCAGTGCCAGCATCAATTTGTGGTGGTAAATAGACAGCTCGGTATCGAACCAGGATCTGTTGCAACGCCTTAGATCGCTGGGCCACTTAGGAGGCCTAGATAATACCGTTTTTAATGTCCCAGGATAGTCTCGAATGGAGCTCATGCAGTTTATTCTCCAGTGATGCTTGTTAGACAATAGAACGGATGGTAGAGGCGGGTAACCCACAAATTCTCATAAGGCACCCTGATCTGTATCGCCGTCTTTTCTTCATGCGAATGACGGGGATTTGGGCCTGGTCCGGGAGTTACAGTATATACTCATTAAAGAGTCTCACGCAGCGCCATTGATGCAGTAGCAATATTTCTGTATATGGAATTGCAAATTCTGGAACGCTATTCTGTAAAAATGTGAAAGCCTACCTGAGTATAATAGTTCAAGTATGTTAAAATAAATGATGTATTATTTCTGAGCCATCCATTCGAAGTGTTACTGCTACAGGTACACGTCTCTCTTCTTCATACGATAGTCAGTGACCGTTGGAAGAAGCCCAGTGAAAAGAACAGAGAAGCTAACGCTCTGTGTCTCCTTATTTATCCTGTGTAACATGTTAATGTCACGGCCGTCAAAGGAAGTGGACCAAAGTGCAGCGTGGTGAGCTTACATATTCCTTTTATTTAGAAAAAATTACGCCAACAAAACAACAAACGAAGAAAGCAACCGTGAAGCTTACAGGGCTAAGTGTCACTAACAAAAGTCAACTACCCACAACGAAAGGAGGGAAAAAGGGCTACCTAAGTATGGTTCCCAATCAGAGACAACGATAGACAGCTGTCCCTAAATGAGAACCATATCCGGCCAAAACATAGAAACACAAAATCATAGAAAACAAAACAAAGAATGCCCACCCCAAATCACACCCTGACCTCTCTAAGGTCCCCCCCCCCCCCCAAAAGGTGCGGACTCCGGCCGCAAAATCTGAACCTATAGGGAAGGGTCTGGGTGGGCATCTATCCGCGGTTGCGGCTCAGGTGCGGGACGCAGACCCTGCTCCACCACTGGCTCACGCCACTTTGGTCGCACCTCTGGTGCGGGGACCCTCGTCGCCGACCCCGGACTGGGGACCCTCGTTGTGGGCCCCAGACTGAGGACCCTCGTTGCGGGCCCCGGACTGGGCACCCTCGTTGCGGGACCCGGACTGGGGACCGTCGCTGGAGGCTCCGGACTGGAGACCGTCGCCGGAGGCTCCAGACTGGGGAACGTCGCTGGAGGCTCCGGACTGGGGACCGCGCTGGAGGCTCCGGACTGGAGGACGTCGCTGGAGGCTCCGGACTGGAGGCCGTCGCTGGAGGCTCCGGACTGGAGACCGTCGCTGGAGGCTCCGGACTGGAGACCGTCGCTGGAGGCTCCGGACTGGAGACCGTCGCTGGAGGCTCCGGACTGGGGAACGTCGCTGGAGGCTCCGGACTGGAGGCCGTCGTTGGAGACTTCGTGCCATGACTCCTCACTGGAGGCTTCGTGCCATGGATAATCACTGGAGGCTTCTTGCCATGGATCATCACTGGAGGCTTCGTGCCATGGATCATCACTGGAGGCTTCTTGCCATGGATCATCACTGGAGGCTTCGTGCCATGGATCATCACTGGAGGCTTCTTGCCATTGATCATCACTGGAGGCTTCGTGCCATGGATCATCACTGGAGGCTTCTTGCCATGGATCATCACTGGAGGCTTCGTGCCATGGATCATCCCTGGAGGCTTCTTGCCATGAATCATCACTGGAGGCTTCGTGCCATGGATTATCACTGGAGGCTTCGTGCCATGGATCATCACTGGAGGCTTCGGTCCATGGATCATCACTGGAGGCTTCGTACGTGGAGCCGGAACAGGTTTCACCGGACTGAGGAGACGTACTGGCAGCCTGGTGCGTGGAGCTGCCACAGGGCTTACCAGGCTGGGGAGACACACTGGAGGCCTGGTACGTGGAGCCGGAACAGGTCTCACCGGACTGGGGAGATGCACTGGAAGCCTGGTGCGTGGAGCCGGCACCGGATACACTGGGCCGTGGAGGCGCACTGGAGGTCTGGAGCATAGAGCTGGCACAACCCGTCCTGGCTGGATGCTTACTTTCGCCCGGCAAATGCGGGGCACTGGCACAGGACGCACTGGGCTGTGAAGGTGCACCGGAGACACAGTGAACAGAGCCGGCGCAGGATATCCTGGGCCGAAGAGATGCACCGGAGACCAGGAGAGCTGAGCCGGCACAATCCGTCCTGGCTGAATGCCCACTCTAGCACGGCAAATGCGGGGAACTAGCACAGAGCGCACCGGGCTGTGAATGCGCACTGGAGACACAGTGCGCATCACCGCATAACACGTTTGCCTGACCGTTCACTCGCTCCCCACGTTTAGCACAGGGAGTTGGCTCAGATCTAAACCCTGACTCCGCCAATCTCCCCGTGTGCCCCCCAAAAAAACTTTTGGAGCAGCCTCTCAGGCTTCCGTCATTGCCATGACTCCTGATCTCATTGCCGTTCCTCCCTCGCTGCTTCCACCTGTTCCTATGGGAGGCAATCCCTTCCGGGCCAGGATCTCCTCCCACGTCCAAGATCTTTTGCCGTCCAGGATGTCCTCCCATGTCCAGTCCTCCTGGCCACGCTGCTTGGTCCGGTTTTGGTGGGATCTTCTGTTATGGCTCTCGTCGAAAGGAGTGGACCAAAGCGCAGCGTGGAAAGTGTTCATGATTTTTATTTTCAAAAAACACTCAAACAAAATAACCAAAGTGAAAACGAAAACGCACAGTTCTGTCAGGTACAGACACGAAACAGAAAACAAGAACCCACAAAACCCAAAAAGAAAATGACAACTTATATATGATCCCCAATCAGAGACAACGATAGACAGCTGCCTCCGATTGGGAAACACACACAGCAAAAAACAAAGAAATAGAAAACATAGACTTTCCCACCCGAGTCACACCCTGACCTAACCAAACATAGAAAATGATAAGGAACTCTAAGGTTAGGGCGTGACAAACAAACATACACACACACACACACACAGACACACCGTTTCTTTTCATACTGTGATTGATCAGTCCAGAACGGAGATTTACAAGTATGAGGGCACCATAAGCACCGCTACAGCACCATCAACAGTGTTTTATACTGTGCAGCCAGCGGTGTATGTGTTTGGGAGATACAGATATTAACTACTTTATGGGATAGCTACCGACTCCCACTCGACACATGTTGATTTCATTCAGTCTATTTCTGTCCTCTGTCCTTTAGTTCCACAGGTGAACCCACAGAGATTAAAAAAAGAAAAAAGAAATTACGAGTGAGACTTCAGTGCCACGACAGAAAAACGAAATCGTTATAGAACTGAACAGAACAAAAAAGTGGGTGAAGAAGACATCAATTTCTCCAAACTAGAAGACTGCATAATACATGCATCAATGACCATGTAGAAAGATAATCTATTGTAAATAGAAAGTTTCACTTTAAAAACCGAGCACAACATGGTAAAACATGACATTGTGTTGTACTGTATATCATTCACTGAAGCCAGTTGAAGCCATTTGAAGCCATTTGAAGCCATTTGAAG
Organism: Salvelinus namaycush; assembly: GCF_016432855.1. NCBI lineage: Eukaryota > Metazoa > Chordata > Actinopteri > Salmoniformes > Salmonidae > Salvelinus > Salvelinus namaycush. The sequence continues at coordinate 9,700 of NW_024057777.1, read as the reverse complement.
CCATTTGCACAAATATTTGAGTTTTGAGCACGTTTTTCAGATTAGGATTCAACCCTTGCAGTGTTCATTCTCTTTTGTCTCCGTCTCAAACCATCTCTAATAATCGCAAATAGCTTTTGTTTAACCCTGTTTGATTCCCCTCTTAGCTGCAATGGCCTGATGAGCTCCTTGTCTACCTCTCAAAGAGACATGTTCTCTAACGAGCCCCCGATAATGAAGCTTTTGATAGGGGATTCATTACACCCTTAATTGAATGTCTAATTGCTTTTTTTCTATATGCTTGTGAAATATGCTTTCCATCCTAGTTCTTACAACACCATCTGGTGGGATTAGAAAAGAGGAGAGAGAGACAGGTTAGAGAGATGGAGGGAGAAAGAGAGAGAAAGAGACACCGAGAAAGAGAGAGAAAGAGAGAGGGGGAAGGAAGGAAGGAAGGGGGAGGAGAGAGAGGGAGGGTGGGTGGAGAGCGAGAGAGAGAGATAACAAATGAATGTAAAAGAGAGATAGAAAGATCTCTTCTCTATCTGATGGTTGGCTGTGTGTTATCTGTTTCCTTGTTAATTGCCTGGTGTGATGAGTTTAAGCAAACACATTAGCTAATAACCCTCTGCCTCCCGCGCACAGCATGACTGATAAAATGCAAATCAGGGAGAATCATTAAGGAGTTAACACACCCACACACACACCTCATGTAGCGGTGCCTGTGTGTGACTGATGTACTATTGTAAGTGATTGTTTCTGATCTCATTAAATCTTATTGATTTCTCTCTCAGATTTGTTTTTCTCAGAGGCCGGGGTCAGGAGTGCTGTTAATCAAGCTTACACACACACACACACACACACACACACACACACACACACACACACACACACACACACACACACACACACACACACACACACACACACACACACACACACACACACACAAACACGCACACACACGCACACACACACACAGTATTGTACAGCTAACCTGTACATACAACTCAGTCCCATTCAAAATCCTATTTGCCCTAACCCCTAACCCTAAACCTAACCCTTACCGTTACACTAACCCTAACCTTAACCCTAACCTTAACCAAAAAACCTAACCTTAACCCTAACCCTAACTCCTAACCCTAACCCTAACCCTAAAACTAACCCTAGCTCCTAACCCTAACCCTTCACGTAATTCTAACCCTAACACTAATTCTAAACTTAAACCTAAACCCCCTAGAAATACACAGTTGACCTTGTGAGGACTAACAAAATGTCCTCAGTTGGTCAAATTTTTGTTTGTTTACTATTCTTGTGGGAACTTCTGGTCCCCACAAGAATATTTAAACACGTCCACACACACAGACACACACACATACACATTAGAAACATGTAGCCATTGCTCACCACCTCGCTCTAAGGCTATGGACATCGAAGCACAAAAACCAAGGGCACCTTGCTCCAAAGAAAATTAATGACATTTTGAGAAATTTGACCCTGAAGCACAATTCCAGTGTTTCTGACCTGCGTTCCTTTATTTATGTGGCTGTTTGCAGAGTTGATATTGCTTTTAGGAGTTAAGGAGGTAATGGATTTGCCTACTGGCTAGCAATTATGACAACAGCGAACAGGGCATAATTATTATCATTATTAATATTTGTTTGTACATCTTTACAGATTCAAAACGGTATATTCAGCAACATCATTCCTCAATAAAACATCAAAGCATTTCCACCTCATTACTAGAAAATATGCAAATTAGCCAGACCCAAAAAATGGGACATATGAATATCAACAAATATTACCAGTCAAAAGTTTGGACACACCTACTCATTCAAGGGTTTTTCTTTATTTTTACTATTTTCTACATTGTAGAATAATAGTGAAGACATCAAAATTATGAAATAGCAGCCAACAAGTGCTCAGCATATGTGGGAACACCTTCAAGGCTGTTGGAAAAGCATTCCTGGTGAAGCTGGTTGAGAGAATGCCAAGAGTGTGCAAAGCTGTCATAAGACAAAGGGTGGCTACTTTGAAGAATCTCAAATCTCAAATATATTTTGATTTGCTTAACACTTTTCTGGTTACTACATGATTTCATATGTGTTCTTTCATAGTTTTAATGTCGTCACTATTATTATACAATGTAGAAAAAGTAAAAATAAAGATAAACCCTTGAATGAGTAGGTGTGCCCAATTTTTTTACTGCTACTGTAAATGC
>NW_024057777.1:0-2500 GCF_016432855.1 Salvelinus namaycush | reverse complement strand
AACAATACAAAGAAAGAAAGAGTGAGATAGAGAGAGAGAGAGAGAGAGAGAGAGAGAGAGAGAGAGAGAGAGAGAGAGAGAGAGAGAAAGAGAGAGAGAGGAAGAGAGAGAGGAGGAGAGAGAGACATTGAGAAAGAGAGACATTGAGAAAGAGAGACCGAGAGACAGAGAGACAGTGAGACAGGAGACGGTGAGACCGTGAGAAAGAGAGACCGTGAGAAAGAGAGACAGTGAGAAAGAGAGACCGTGAGAAAGAGAGACAGAGAGAAAGAGAGACAGTGAGAAAGAGAGACAGTGAGAAAGAGAGACAGTGAGAAAGAGAGACAGAGAGAAAGAGAGACCGTGAGAAAGAGAGACAGAGAGAAAGAGAGACAGTGAGAAAGAGAGACAGAGAGAAAGAGAGACAGAGAGAAAGAGAGACAGAGACAGTGAGAAAGAGAGACAGAGAGAAAGAGAGACAGAGAGAAAGAGAGATAGTGAGAAAGAGAGACTGTGAGAAAGAGAGACCGTGAGAAAGAGAGACAGTGAGAAAGAGAGACAGAGACAGTGAGAAAGAGAGACAGTGAGAAAGAGAGACCGTGAGAAAGAGAGACAGAGAGACAGTGAGAAAGAGAGACAGAGAGACCGTGAGAAAGAGAGACAGAGAGACCGTGAGAAAGAGAGACAGTGAGAAAGAGAGACCGTGAGAAAGAGAGACAGAGAGAGTGAGAAAGAGAGACAGAGAGAAAGAGAGACCGTGAGAAAGAGAGACAGTGAGAAAGAGAGACAGTGAGAAAGAGAGACAGAGAGACAGTGAGAAAGAGAAACCGTGAGAAAGAGAGAGAGAGAGACAGTGAGACAGTGAGAAAGAGAAACCGAGAGAAGGAGAGACAGAGAGAGTGAGAAAGAGAGACCGTGAGAAAGAGAGACTGTGAGAAAGAGAGACAGAGAGACCGTGAGAAAGAGAGACCGTGAGAAAGAGAGACAGAGAGACAGTGAGAAAGAGAGACCGAGAGAAAGAGAGACAGAGAGACAGTGAGAAAGAGAGACAGAGAGAAAGAGAGACAGAGAGACAGTGAGAAAGAGAGACAGAGAGAAAGAGAGACAGAGAGAAAGAGAGACCGTGAGAAAGAGAGACAGTGAGAAAGAGAGAAAGAGAGACAGAGAGAAAGAGAGACAGTGAGAAAGAGAGACAGAGAGAAAGAGAGACAGAGAGAAAGAGAGACCGTGAGAAAGAGAGACAGAGAGAAAGAGAGACAGAGACAGTGAGAAAGAGAGACAGAGAGAAAGAGAGACAGTGAGAAAGAGAGACAGAGAGAAAGAGAGACATAGACAGTGAGAAAGAGAGACAGAGAGACAGTGAGACAGAGAGACAGTGAGAAAGCGAGACAGAGAGAAAGAGAGACCGTGAGAAAGAGAGACAGTGAGAAAGAGAGACAGTGAGAAAGAGAGACAGAGAGACCGTGAGAAAGAGAGACCGTAAGAAAGAGAGAGAGAGAGACAGTGAGACAGTGAGAAAGAGAAACCGAGAGAAAGAGAGACAGAGAGAGTGAGAAAGAGAGACCGTGAGAAAGAGAGACTGTGAGAAAGAGAGACAGAGAGACCGTGAGAAAGAGAGACCGTGAGAAAGAGAGACAGAGAGACAGTGAGAAAGAGAGACCGAGAGAAAGAGAGACAGAGAGACAGTGAGAAAGAGAGACAGAGAGAAAGAGAGACAGAGAGACAGTGAGAAAGAGAGACAGAGAGAAAGAGAGACAGAGAGAAAGAGAGACCGTGAGAAAGAGAGACAGTGAGAAAGAGAGAAAGAGAGACAGAGAGAAAGAGAGACAGTGAGAAAGAGAGACAGAGAGAAAGAGAGACAGAGAGAAAGAGAGACCGTGAGAAAGAGAGACAGAGAGAAAGAGAGACAGAGACAGTGAGAAAGAGAGACAGAGAGAAAGAGAGACAGTGAGAAAGAGAGACAGAGAGAAAGAGAGACAGTGAGAAAGAGAGACAGAGAGACAGTGAGACAGAGAGACAGTGAGAAAGAGAGACAGAGAGAAAGAGAGACCGTGAGAAAGAGAGACAGTGAGAAAGAGAGACAGTGAGAAAGAGAGACAGAGAGACAGTGAGAAAGAGAGACCGTGAGAAAGAGAGACAGTGAGAAAGAGAGACCGAGAGACAGAGAGAGTGAGAAAGAGAGACAGAGAGAAAGAGAGACCGTGAGAAAGAGAGACAGAGAGACCGTGAGAAAGAGAGACCGTGAGAAAGAGAGACAGAGAGACAGTGAGAAAGAGAGACCGAGAGAAAGAGAGACAGAGAGACAGTGAGAAAGAGAGACAGAGAGAAAGTGAGACAGAGAGACAGTGAGAAAGAGAGACAGAGAGAAAGAGAGACAGAGAGAAAGAGAGACCGTGAGAAAGAGAGACAGTGAGAAAGAGAGAAAGAGAGACAGAGAGAAAGAGAGACAGTGAGAAAGAGAGACAGAGAGAAAGAGAGAAAGAGAGACAGAGACAGTGAGAAAGAGAGACAGAGAGAAAGA
>NW_024057776.1:62500-87656 GCF_016432855.1 Salvelinus namaycush | reverse complement strand
CACTAGGACAAGACTGTTCTGAGTGGTTGTATTACACACTAGGACAAAGACAAAACAAGACTGTTCTGATGGTTGTATACACACTAGGACAAGACTGTTCTGATGGTTGTATACACACTAGGACAGACTGTTCTGATGGTTGTATACACACTAGGACCAGACTGTTCTGATGCGTTGTATACACACTAGGACAAGACTGTTCTGATGGTTGTATAACACACTAGGACAAGGACTGTTCTGATGGTTGTATACACACTAGGACAAGACTGTTCTGATGGTTGTATACACACTAGGACAAGACTGTTCTGATGGTTTGTATACACACTAGGACAAGACTGTTTCTGATGGTTGTATACACACTAGGACAAGACTGTTCTGATGGCTTGTATACACACTAGGACAAGACTGTTCTGATGGTTGTATACACACTAGGGACAAGACTGTTCTGAGGTTGTATACACACTAGGACAAGACTGTTCTGATGGTGTATACACACTAGGACAAGACTGTTCTGATGGGTGTATACACACTAGGACAAGACTGTTCTGATGGTTGTATACACACTAGGACAAGACTGTTCTGATGGTTGTATACACACTAGGACAAGACTGTTCTGATGGTTGTATACACACTAGGACAAGACTGTTCTGATGGTTGTATACACACTAGGACAAGACTGTTCTGATGGTTGGTATACACACTAGGACAAGACTGTTCTGATGGTTGTATACACACTAGGACAAGACTGTTCTGATGGTTGTATACACACTAGGACAAGACTGTTCTGATGGTTGTATACACACTAGGACAAGACTGTTCTGATGGTTGTATACACACTAGGACAAGACTGTTTCGATGGCTATACACACTAGGACAAGGTTGTATACACACTAGGACAAGACTGTTCTGATGGTTGTATACACACTAGGACAAGACTGTTCTGATGGTTGTATACACACTAGGACAAGACGTTCTGACGGTGTTATACACACTAGGACAAGACTGTTCTGATGGTTGTATACACACTAGGACAAGACTGTTCTGATGGTTGTATACACACTAGGACAGACTGTTCTGATGGCTGTATACACACTAGGACAAGACTGTTCTGATGGTTGTATACACACTAGGACAAGACTGTTCTGATGGTTGTATACACACTAGGACAAGACTGTTCTGATGGTTGTATACACACTAGGACAAGACTGTTCTGATGGTTGTATACACACTAGGACAAGACCTGTTCTGATGGTTGTATACACACTAGGACAAGACTGTTCTGATGGTTGTATACACACTAGGACAAGACTGTTCTGATGGTTTGTATACACACTAGGACAAGACTGTTCTGATGGTTGTATACACACTAGGACAAGACTGTTCTGATGGCTGTATACACACTAGGACAAGACTGTTCTGATGGCTGTATACACACTAGGACAAGACTGTTCTGATGGTTGTATACACACTAGGACAAGACTGTTCTGATGGTTGTATACACACTAGGACAAGACTGTTCTGATGGTTGTATACACACTAGGACAAGACTGTTTCTGATGGTTGTATACACACTAGGACAAGACTGTTTCTGATGGTTGTATACACACTAGGACAAGACTGTTCTGATGGTTGTATACACACTAGGACAAGACTGTTCTGATGGTTGTATACACACTAGGACAAGACTGTTCTGATGGTTGTATACACACTAGGACAAGACTGTTCTGATGGTTGTATACACACTAGGACAAGACTGTTCTGATGGTTGTATACACACTAGGACAAGACTGTTCTGATGGTTGTATACACACTAGGACAAGACTGTTCTGATGGTTGTATACACACTAGGACAAGACTGTTCTGATGGCTGTATACACACTAGGACAAGACTGTTCTGATGGTTGTATACACACTAGGACAAGACTGTTCTGATGGTTGTATACACACTAGGACAAGACTGTTCTGATGGTTGTATACACACTAGGACAAGACTGTTCTGATGGCTGTATACACACTAGGACAAGACTGTTCTGATGGCTTGTATACACACTAGGACAAGACTGTTCTGATGGTTGTATACACACTAGGACAAGACTGTTCTGACGGCTGTATACACACTAGGACAAGACTGTTCTGATGGTTGTATACACACTAGGACAAGACTGTTCTGAATGGTTGTATACACACTAGGACAAGACTGTTCTGATGGTTGTATACACACTAGGACAAGACTGTTCTGATGGTTGTATACACACTAGGACAAGACTGTTCTGATGGCTGTATACACACTAGGACAAGGACTGTTCTGATGGCTTGTATACACACTAGGACAAGACTGTTCTGATGGTTGTATACACACTAGGACAAGACTGTTCTGATGGTTGTATACACACTAGGACAAGACTGTTCTGATGGTTGTATACACACTAGGACAAGACTGTTCTGATGGCTTGTATACACACTAGGACAAGACTGTTCTGATGGTTGTATACACACTAGGACAAGACTGTTCTGATGGTTGTATACACACTAGGACAAGACTGTTCTGATGGTTGTATACACACTAGGACAAGACTGTTCTGATGGCTGTATACACACTAGGACAAGACTGTTCTGATGGTTGTATACACACTAGGACAAGACTGTTCTGATGGTTGTATACACACTAGGACAAGACTGTTCTGATGGTTGTATACACACTAGGACAAGACTGTTTCTGATGGTTGTATACACACTAGGACAAGACTGTTCTGATGGTTGTATACACACTAGGGACAAGACTGTTCTGATGGTTGTATACACACTAGGACAAGACTGTTCTGATGGTTGTATACACACTAGGACAAGACTGTTCTGATGGCTGTATACACACTAGGACAAGACTGTTCTGATGGCTGTATACACACTAGGACAAGACTGTTCCTGACTGGTTGTATACACACTAGGACAAGACTGTTCTGATGGTGTATACACACAGGACAAGACTGTTCTGATGGCTGTATACACACTAGGACAAGACTGTTCTGATGGTTGTATACACACTAGGACAAGACTGTTCTGATGGTTGTATACACACTAGGACAAGACTGTTCTGATGGCTGTATACACACTAGGACAAGGACTGTTCTGATGGTGTATACACACTAGGACAAGACTGTTCTGATGGTTGTATACACACTAGGACAAGACTGTTCTGATGGTTGTATACACACTAGGACAAGACTGTTCTGATGGTTGTATACACACTAGGACCAGACTTGTTCTGATGGTTGTATACACACTAGGACAAGACTGTTCTGATGGTTGTATACACACTAGGACAAGACTGTTCTGATGGTTGTATACACACTAGGACAAGACTGTTCTGATGGTTGTATACACACTAGGACAAGACTGTTCTGATGGCTTGTATACACACTAGGACAAGACTGTTCTGATGGTTGTATACACACTAGGACAAGACTGTTCTGATGGTTGTATACACACTAGGACAAGACTGTTCTGATGGCTGTATACACACTAGGACAAGACTGTTCTGATGGCTTGTATACACACTAGGACAAGACTGTTCTGATGGCTGGTATACACACTAGGACAAGACTGTTCTGATGGTTGTATACACACTAGGACAAGACTGTTCTGACTGGCTGTATACACACTAGGACAAGACTGTTCTGACGGTTGTATACACACTAGGACAAGACTGTTCTGATGGTTGTATACACACTAGGACAAGACTGTTCTGATGGTTGTATACACACTAGGACAAGACTGTTCTGATGGTTGTATACACACTAGGACAAGACTGTTCTGATGGTTGTATACACACTAGGACAAGACTGTTCTGATGGCTGTATACACACTAGGACAAGACTGTTCTGATGGTTGTATACACACTAGGACAAGACTGTTCTGATGGTTGTATACACACTAGGACAAGACTGTTCTGATGGTTGTATACACACTAGGACAAGACTGTTCTGATGGTTGTATACACACTAGGACAAGACTGTTCTGATGGTTGTATACACACTAGGACAAGACTGTTCTGATGGTTGTATACACACTAGGACAAGACTGTTCTGATGGCTGTATACACACTAGGACAAGACTGTTCTGATGGCTGTATACACACTAGGACAAGACTGTTCTGATGGTTGTATACACACTAGGACAAGACTGTTCTGATGGTTGTATACACACTAGGACAAGACTGTTCTGATGGTTGTATACACACTAGGACAAGACTGTTCTGATGGTTGTATACACACTAGGACAAGACTGTTCTGATGGTTGTATACACACTAGGACAAGACTGTTCTGATGGCTTGTATACACACTAGGACAAGACTGTTCTGATGGCTGTATACACACTAGGACAAGACTGTTCTGATGGTTGTATACACACTAGGACAAGACTGTTCTGATGGTTGTATACACACTAGGACAAGACTGTTCTGATGGCTGTATACACACTAGGACAAGACTGTTCTGATGGTTGTATACACACTAGGACAAGACTGTTCTGATGGTTGTATACACACTAGGACAAGACTGTTCTGATGGTTGTATACACACTAGGACAAGACTGTTCTGATGGTTGTATACACACTAGGACAAGACTGTTCTGATGGTTGTATACACACTAGGACAAGACTGTTCTGATGGTTGTATACACACTAGGACAAGACTGTTCTGATGGTTGTATACACACTAGGACAAGACTGTTCTGATGGTTGTATACACACTAGGACAAGACTGTTCTGATGGTTGTATACACACTAGGACAAGACTGTTCTGATGGTTGTATACACACTAGGACAAGACTGTTCTGATGGTTGTATACACACTAGGACAAGACTGTTCTGATGGTTGTATACACACTAGGACAAGACTGTTCTGATGGTTGTATACACACTAGGACAAGACTGTTCTGATGGTTGTATACACACTAGGACAAGACTGTTCTGATGGTTGTATACACACTAGGACAAGACTGTTCTGATGGTTGTATACACACTAGGACAAGACTGTTCTGATGGCTGTATACACACTAGGACAAGACTGTTCTGATGGTTGTATACACACTAGGACAAGACTGTTCTGATGGTTGTATACACACTAGGACAAGACTGTTCTGATGGTTGTATACACACTAGGACAAGACTGTTCTGACGGCTGTATACACACTAGGACAAGACTGTTCTGACGGCTGTATACACACTAGGACAAGACCGTTCTGATGGTTGTATACACACTAGGACAAGACTGTTCTGATGGCTGTATACACACTAGGACAAGACTGTTCTGATGGTTGTATACACACTAGGACAAGACTGTTCTGACGGTTGTATACACACTAGGACAAGACTGTTCTGATGGTTGTATACACACTAGGACAAGACTGTTCTGATGGCTGTATACACACTAGGACAAGACTGTTCTGATGGCTGTATACACACTAGGACAAGACTGTTCTGATGGCTGTATACACACTAGGACAAGACTGTTCTGATGGTTGTATACACACTAGGACAAGACTGTTCTGATGGTTGTATACACACTAGGACAAGACTGTTCTGATGGTTGTATACACACTAGGACAAGACTGTTCTGATGGTTGTATACACACTAGGACAAGACTGTTCTGATGGTTGTATACACACTAGGACAAGACTGTTCTGATGGTTGTATACACACTAGGACAAGACTGTTCTGATGGTTGTATACACACTAGGACAAGACTGTTCTGATGGCTGTATACACACTAGGACAAGACTGTTCTGATGGCTGTATACACACTAGGACAAGACTGTTCTGATGGTTGTATACACACTAGGACAAGACTGTTCTGATGGTTGTATACACACTAGGACAAGACTGTTCTGATGGCTGTATACACACTAGGACAAGACTGTTCTGATGGTTGTATACACACTAGGACAAGACTGTTCTGATGGTTGTATACACACTAGGACAAGACTGTTCTGATGGTTGTATACACACTAGGACAAGACTGTTCTGATGGTTGTATACACACTAGGACAAGACTGTTCTGATGGTTGTATACACACTAGGACAAGACTGTTCTGATGGTTGTATACACACTAGGACAAGACTGTTCTGATGGTTGTATACACACTAGGACAAGACTGTTCTGATGGTTGTATACACACTAGGACAAGACTGTTCTGATGGTTGTATACACACTAGGACAAGACTGTTCTGATGGCTGTATACACACTAGGACAAGACTGTTCTGATGGTTGTATACACACTAGGACAAGACTGTTCTGACGGTTGTATACACACTAGGACAAGACTGTTCTGACGGTTGTATACACACTAGGACAAGACTGTTCTGACGGCTGTATACACACTAGGACAAGACTGTTCTGACGGCTGTATACACACTAGGACAAGACTGTTCTGACGGTTGTATACACACTAGGACAAGACTGTTCTGACGGCTGTATACACACTAGGACAAGACTGTTCTGACGGCTGTATACACACTAGGACAAGACTGTTCTGATGGTTGTATACACACTAGGACAAGACTGTTCTGATGGTTGTATACACACTAGGACAAGACTGTTCTGATGGCTGTATACACACTAGGACAAGACTGTTCTGATGGCTGTATACACACTAGGACAAGACTGTTCTGATGGCTGTATACACACTAGGACAAGACTGTTCTGATGGTTGTATACACACTAGGACAAGACTGTTCTGATGGTTGTATACACACTAGGACAAGACTGTTCTGATGGTTGTATACACACTAGGACAAGACTGTTCTGATGGTTGTATACACACTAGGACAAGACTGTTCTGATGGTTGTATACACACTAGGACAAGACTGTTCTGATGGTTGTATACACACTAGGACAAGACTGTTCTGATGGCTGTATACACACTAGGACAAGACTGTTCTGATGGCTGTATACACACTAGGACAAGACTGTTCTGATGGTTGTATACACACTAGGACAAGACTGTTCTGATGGTTGTATACACACTAGGACAAGACTGTTCTGATGGTTGTATAAACACTAGGACAAGACTGACAGGGAGGTAGTCCAACATGTACAACTTTTCCTTTCATGTAGCACTGTATCAAAATATAGTTCAAGAGTGTATTGTTACAATTCATACCGGTATGTGGATCCATACCATTATGCTGGTATTCTGGATATATCGCCCAGCCCAAACACATACACACATCCACCAAGCTAAACACACACTTCCACCCTGACTTGATTAGGACGCCTTCTGCAGGCAGGGATGACCTTGTGTTCTTGGCCAGACTCCAACAAGTGTGGTTTCATAGCCAGTTCATTTTAGATTTTCATTTGGGTTTGTTAGGGTCATTTCAGATAAACCATAGTGTAATTGTTGTCCCGAGCTAAGACCACATGTTGGCTTCATGTTATTTTGTTGTTCTTAGAGGCATGTGCATGGCCCCTGTTCTGAGTCATTGATTGGTTCATTCCTCCTACCCTTCTTTACTTTGCTGTCTTTTTTCCTTCGTTTCTTATTTATTTTCCTTCTCTGAATCTCCTCCTTCTGCTCCCTCGCTTTCCCATCCTCCATCTGTCTGTTACTTCCCTCCTTTATTTTGCTCTTCTTCCCCTCCCTCCATCCCTCCATCCCTCCCTCCCTCCATCTTCCTCCTCACCTCCTTCGTCACCTCTAGCACGCTCCTTCTACCCAGCACCATCCGCCGTTCCTCCCTTGACATCCTCCAGTCCATAAATGAGCTCTGTCTCTCCCCTCTTCCCTCTCTTCCCCCTCTCCCTCCTCGCCCCCCCGCCCCCCTCCCACCCCCTGTCCCACCCCGCAGCCAGAGTCCCACCACCACGCTCCATTCCACCAATAACCAGACCACCCAGAGCTCCAGCTCCTCTTCAGGAGACGGAGGCAGCCTTTTCAGGTAGGTAGCTCGGTGGGTTAGAGAAGGGGAACCAGGTAACCGAAAGGTTGCCGGTTCAAATCCCAGGCGTCATGGTTTCTATTCTGTTTCTAGGAAGATTATGTTCACTAAAATATCCATTGTATTGTACTCACTCCAGACAGCGTGGCAGCCAGGCGGTGCAGCCAGACGAGACCGGACGGGTCCCTCCCTATGTTGACTTCACCCAGTTCTACCGGCTGTGGGGGTCGGACCACGGAGACTTCCTGGGGACACAGGGGTCCTCAGCCGGGCTGGGGCCTCAGTGATGGAGGGGGACAAGATTTGGGGTGAAGAGAATGATAAATGCTCTTGAAGGAGAGAGGTATAGGAATGTATTGGAGGGGTTGTGTGATGGATTTTGGTGGTGTTGTTGAGATTTAGACCATCTGATATGGCATTTCTATTTTTTTACTTTGTCACGACTATTCCTTTTACTACAGCCGATAACGTGTTTATTACACGCCTAAAGGTAATGTTATTGATGGGTCGGGTGGACGACAGGTATGCAGGAAGGAGGGCTGATCTAGCATCAGTTTTTGCTTTAGATAACAATGAATAAGATTATATGGACAGGGGTGACCTGATCCTAGGTCACTGCTCTGACTCTGAGATGCTTGATGCGGCCCCAGATCTACCTGAATGGACTGAATTCACTCCCAACACACAGTCAGTGAGTGTATGTTGGCTGGCGTTTGTAACTCCTGTCACCTGCTCTCTGTCAGTCTGTCTGTAAACAAGGGAGGGAGGTAGGAAGGGGGATGAATGAATGATGTGGGGTTATCAGTCTGTAAACAAGGGAGGGAGGAGAGGGGGATGAATGAATGATGTGGGGTTATCAGTCTGTCTGTGAACAAGGAAAGGAGGAGAGGGGGATGAATGAATGATGTGGGGTTATCAGTCTGTCTGTAAACAAGGAAAGGAGGAGAGGGGGATGAATGAATGATGTGGGGTTATCAGTCTGTAAACAAGGGAGGGAGGAGAGGGGGATGAATGAATGATGTGGGGTTATCAGTCTGTCTGTAAACAAGGGAGGGAGGAGAGGGGGGTGAATGAATGATGTGGGATTATCAGTCTGTCTGTAAACAAGGGAGGGAGGAGAGAGGGGTGAATGAATGATGTGGGGTTATCAGTCTGTCTGTAAACAAGGGAGGGGGGAGAGAGGGGTGAATGAATGATGTGGGGTTATCAGTCTGTCTGTAAACAAGGGAGGGAGGAGAGGGGGGTGAATGAATGATGTGGGGTTATCAGTGCGGGTGACACATCACATAATGAGCTGACAAGTGAAGGGACTCATCTCAGCTGTCTCTTGTTACTGTAGCTCTCCGTTGATCTCTCTTTCTCTCTTTCCACCCCACTCCCTCCTACTCTCCACCTGCCTCTTCACTCTCTCTTTCGCTCCTCTTTATCCGTATTTGGTCTGAAGTGGGGTTGGTTGGAGGAGAGATGGGCAGTTGAAGTGATTACATGTTTTTGATAGTTATGAAATCATGTATATCTAACGTATGTTTATTTTATGTATCGTTATATATATTTTATGTACAGTTGAAGTTACATACACTTAGGTTGGAGTCATTAAAACTAGTTTTTTAACCACTCCACATATTTCTTGTTAACAAATTATAGTTTTGGCAAGTTGGTTAGGACATCTACTTTGTGCATGACACAAGTCATTTTTCAACAATCGTTTACAGACAGATTATTTCACTTATAATTCACTGTATCACAATTCCAGTGGGTCAGAAGTTTACATACACTAGTTGACTGTGCCTTTAAACAGCTTGGAAAATTCCAGAAAAAGATGTTATAGCTTTAGAAGCTTCTGATAGGCTAATTGACATAATTTGAGTCAATAGGTGTACCTGTGGATGTATTTCAAGGCCTACCTTCAAACTCAGTGCCTCTTTGCTTGACATCATGGGAAAATCAAAAGAAATCAGCCAAGACCTCAACATAGTTTTTATGTAAACCGCCACAAGTCTGGTTCATCCTTGGGAGCAATTTACAAACGCCTGAAGGTACCACGTTCATCTGTACAAACAATAGTACGCAAGTATGAAACACCATGGGACCACGCAGCCGTCATACTGCTCAGGAAGGAGACGTGTTCTGTCTCCTAGAGATGAACGTACTTTGGTGCAAAAAGTGCAAATCAATCCCAGAACAACAGCAAAGGACCTTGTAAAGATGCTGGAGGGAACAGGTACAAAAGTATCAATATCCACAGTAAAACGAGTCCTATATCGACATAACCTGAAAGGCTGCTCAGCAAGGAAGAAGCCACTGCTCCAAAACCGCCATAAAAAAGCCAGACTACGGTTTGCAACTGCAGGTGGGGACAAAGATCGTGCTTTTTGGAGAAATATTCTCTGGTCTGATTAAACAAAAATAGAACTGTTTGGCCATAATGACCATCGTTATGTTTGAAGGAAAAAGGGGGAGGCTTGCAAGCCGAAGAACACCATCCCAACTGTGAAGCACGGGGGTGGCAGCATCATGTTGTGGGGGTGCTTTACTGCAGGAGGGACTGGTGCACTTCACAAAATAGACGCCATCATGTGGAAGGAAAATGATGTTGGATATATTGAAGCAACATCTCAACACATCAGTCAGGAAGTTAAAGCTTGGTCGCAAATGGGTCTTCCAAATGGACAATGACCCCCAAGCATACTTCCAAAGTTATGGCAAAATGGCTTAAGGACAACAAAGTCAAGGTATTGGAGTGGCCATCACAAAGCCCTGATCTCAATCACATAGAAAATTTGTGGGCAGAACTGAAAAAGCGTGTGCGAGCAAGGAGGCCTACAAACCTGACTCAGTTACACCAGCTCATTCAGGAGGAATGGGCCAAAATTCACCCAACTTATTGTGGAAGAATACCTGAAACGTTTGACCCAAGTTAAACAATTTAAAGGCAATGCTACCAAATACTAATTGAGTGTATGTAAACTTCTGACCCACTGGGAATGTGATGAAATAAATAAAAGCTGAAATAAATCATTCTCTCTACTATTATTCTGACATTTCACATTCTTAAAATACAGTGGTGATCCTAACTGACCTAAGACAGGGAATTTTTACTTGGATTAAATGTCAAGAATTGTGAAAAACTGAGTTTAAATGTATTTGGCTAAGGTGTATGTAAACTTCCGACTTCAACTGTATATGTCAAGGTTAGGGTCAATACCATTTAAATTTCAGAAAGTGAACAGCATTGAAAAGCATTGAAGAGAATTGGAATTGGAATGTCAGTGTACTTAATCGACGTGGACGTTGATTAAGGGAGCACCCTGCACCTCTGATTCAGAGGGGTTTGATTAAATAAATACAGAAGACACATTTCAGTTGAATGCATTGTGTTGTACAACTGACTAGGTATCTCGTTTCCCTTCCTGAATTGAAAGGGAATTGACCCTGAAGCTTTATATATGTTTATGAATGCGTTTTACATTTGCTATGCATGTTTTATCTCCTTGGAGATAGGCTGCATTGAGAAATTAAATGATAGAAATGTGTGACTTCTTCTGCGATGTCGTCTTGATGTTTTGACTTCCAAACTTCAACTACTGCCTCTTTGACGTTGACATGTTAGTCATTTTGGGGCGGCAGGTAGCTTAGTGGTTAGAGCGTTGGGCCAGTAACCGAAAGGTTGCTAGATCGAATCCCCGAGCTGACAGGGTGCAAATCTGTCGTTCTGCCCCTGAACAAGGCAGTTTACCCACTGTTTCTAGGCCGTTATTGTAAATAAGAATTTGTTGTTAACTGACTTGCCTAGTTAAATAAAAGTTAAATTTAAACAATTTAAAAAAATTAGCAGACGCTCTACAAACTTCAACTACTGCCTCTTTTACATTGGCATGTTAGTCATTTATCAGATGCTCTTCAAACTTCAACTACTGCCTCTTTTACATTGGCATGTTAGTCATTTATCAGATGCTCTTCAACGCTCTTACCCAGAGCCACTTGCAGTGATACATTACTTTTAATAGCCAACTAGGTTTAGTATTACATTGATTTCATTGGGCAGAATCTGACTGAGGAAACTAAGTGACTGTACCTCTGAGGAAGAGAGAAAAAGGAGAAAAGATAGACAGGCTAAGTTGTCTTTTAGAAGGAAGGAAGGAAGGAAGGAAGGAAGGAAGGAAGGAAGGAAGGAAGGAAGGAAGGAAGGATTGACAATAGGTTTAATCCTTCATTCAGCAGGTAAACTGATGTTTGTGCCTTGAGCTACAGCCCCATTCAGTGTCAGATTTAGGAAGTCCTCACACACAACTCTTCTTTGTCAACCCTCTTTAAATAAGTAGCCTAAGGCATATGTCTGTATGTCCCAAATAGCACCCTATTCCCTATATAGTGCACAACTTTTTACTAAAATAAGTGCACTATAAATGGTGGTATTATAAATAGGGTGCCATTTGGAACACTGATTAAGAACACAGTAGTTACAATGTTATGATGAAAGCGAGTTGAGGAATGGAACATTCAATGTCAGTTATTTCTCTGGAACAATATATATATATTTATTTGTTTTGAAATAATTATTCATGAAGGTAGGGCCTGTAGTGTCAGGTGCAGGGTTGAGATTCTGTGCTCGATTGTTGATTAGATGTATGAATAATTATTTAATCTATCAAAATGTATTGCTTACAATAAAAGCAATCGGGATTGATCGATCAGCCAGTTAATTGTCTATAAACACCCCAAACAAAGGAATCATTATAGTGTATACATTTCTATCACCATAGTCTAAAGATGTAGAAAGGAGCGTTTTTAGTTGTTTCAGAAATATATTGGTTGTCTTTAGCTTTAGTTCTGAGGCGTTAAAAGTGGGAGTAATGTATGTCCTCGTTCCACAGACAGAGCTCTTTTTCCTTCGCGTGTTTCTGTAACCCCCCTCCCCCCATGAATTCAGTTCTGAGATTCAGACCCATCTCAAGGGAAACGAGCTCTCTCTGTCGCTCTCTCTTTATACAGCAAAATAGGCTATTACTTTACAATGTCCCGACTCGGTCATCGGCCAAGGTCTAATTTGCAGTGCCCTTGTGGATTCAAGACATGAATTTAAACATAGTTAAATCCCCGATTTACAACCAATCCTCAAAACAGGCTGACTGCACAGACAATTCCACCATTATATTGTAGGCCTATTGTATTAAAACGGATATGGTGGATACTACAAGGGCGTTCCTTGCTAGGGGGGGGGGGGGGGTCAGTGAAACAAGATGTGTGTTTACATTGTGTTTACATTGTAACGGTACCATTATTTTATACCGCTACATTGGCGCAGAGAGAGAAGGAGTGTGTTGGCCTGATGTGCGTCAAAACATCGTATCACGACAGTGGAGGAGTGACACATTTTGAATACCTACATTATGGCGCTCCGCCATCGCTCTCTCTACAATTTCGCCTTTATTTCTCCCCCACGAGCACCCCTTGTCGTCCACTCAATTCAAAGTGCTTTACCTGCCTGGGATACATATGTTTACATTGCCAAAGCAAGCTAAATATACAATAAAAATATTTTCATTTTCTCTCTTTCTCTTTCACCCGCTCGCTCCTGTGATAAGCAAACCCAAGCACGGGGAGGAGCTGCCGTATCGTGCGGCCCCCATCCCTTTTCTCCCCTGCTACTAATTTCACACACCAGAGAGAGAGAGAAATGAAAAGTAACTAAACGGGGGAAAGAGAGACGGGTGTGTTGCTTGTCCTCTTCATATGAGCGGAAAGGCGTCATATTCGGTGCAGCTCGAGCGCTGTTGTTGGCCGGGGCTCACACGAGAGAGAGAGAGAGAGAAGGAAGAGGTGCTGCTTTACAGATAACGGAACAGTGAAAGGAGAAAGCGCTAGCGACGAGTCATAAAAACGTCAAAATCGGTGTAAAACCAGTTAAGACAACAGCGCGCGTCCTGTTTCCCTCATCACTTCGATTCGAGCCAACTGGGATCGGGATGGATATATCTTCTTCTGCACCATTTGTCAGATCTCCCGCTAGAGAGGACCGTGCCTCACGCGCAGCAGCAGCACCCCCACCACCGAAATCGTGTTTTCTTCTCGGATGCTCCCATTAGATACAGAACAACGGTAGATATCGATTAGTGGCTAGTATTCGAATGCGGCGCGCACTGCCCGGGATAACGGTAGATTGAACCTGCTGGCTGCCATCAACTGAACAAACGGAGACGTACCAACGGGACCACGGGATTCGTGGTCGTTCAGCTATCCTAGGCACTGCAGCCTAGCAGGCAGCCCCCTTCGTCGCAAGATACAGGGAGAAACCGTGGGATACTAGCCTACACTCTCTCCCTGATGCAAATCACCGCCGCAGCGGAGCGTCGAGAAACGATGCAGCTGTTTGATAAGAAACATATGTAACGGGGGAATTACGGGAGACCCTGGCCGGGTTCTCTGTCTGATCTGCACACCCAGGCTGATAACGGAGGCTCCGGTAACGGGATTGGAATGGCATAGATTGCTTTTTTTCAACACGGTGACCGACGAACAGAACGGATACATATCTGACATGACTATCTGCATCTAGAGACCTCAAACACAGGCGATGGGTAAGGAAAGCCTTTCCTTTTCTTGTGGGGAAATATAGAGGGGAATATCGGCCAGAGACGTGCATGTTCAAAGACCCCTGGTCTGTCATAATGCACTTGTATGACTGCAATGTAGATGGGTGTGTGTATGTTGGTGCTTTCAAGACAACTGGGAACTTTGAAAAATAGGTTAAACCATGACGTCAGTTATCTTTAGGTCAATTCTGAGTTGGATGACCGTTCAAAACGAGTCGTAGCTCGTTTTTTTCCCCGAGTTCCCAGTTGTCTGGAACGCACTTGAGTCGGAAGTCGAAGATTTCCGAGTTCCCCGTTGTTTTGAACGCGGCATGTGTAGCCTATGTGTAGGCAGGCCTAGTTGGGGGTAAGGCCAAGATATAGGGACATGATATTGGTGATGAATTTGATGATGATGAATATTGTTATAATAATCTATTAGCCTATGGTTTTAGCAACCACAAACCAAATAATTACGATCCGAAAGCAAGCTGGTTCAGAATTGTATTCTCTGTCCATTCCACAAAAAATATTCGCGTGCGATTATGATCTTCAATATTAGGTGACGTTCCAGAATCCGTGATTCTTTACTTCTTGAGAGCTGACATGACAAGTAGACAAGACAGACGTATCCCGAGAGAGGCCGATTGGGTTTTGTTTTTGGTTGTTATCGTGTCTGCAGATGCAGAATTCCATTCACTTCACTTGCTACAGTAGAGTTGCAGTGTTACATTCTGCAGGGATAGAAACATCCAATTCAGACCATGTTGTTTGGTTTATACACTCTGAGAACAAATCATGTTATCCAGAACCTTAAAGGGTTATTCGGCTGTCCCCATAGGAGAACCTTTTCAATAACCCTTTTGGGGTCCATGTAAAACCATTTTGGGTTCGATGTAGAACACTTTCTACAGAGGGTTCTACCTGGAACCCAAAAGGTTCTCCTATAGGGACAGGAGAAGAACTCCTTTGGAACCCTTTTTTTCTAAGAGTGTAGGCCTGTGCAGTGAATGCAGATGTAGGGCCTAGAGAATATCTGTAGGGCCTATAGGGACTGTCAAGTCCCATTATAACAGCCTACCTAAACCAGCAGTAGTAAAGGGCTTCAGGAAGCAGTTGTCCCTTCAGATATAGCATAGATCTGATCTAGGATCAGCTTATCCTCACCAACCCTGACCTTTACCATTATGAGACTAATTATCATAATCCATTATAAGCTCATGTTGAGGAAAACCTTGTATATACACATTTTACAAGCATTTCGCTACACCCACAATAACATCTGCTAAATATGTGTATGTGACCAAAAACATTTGATTTGATTTGATTGTGTGTGTGTGTGTGTGTGTGTGTGTGTGTGTGTGTGTGTGTGTGTGTGTGTGTGTGTGTGTGTGTGTGTGTGTGTGAGAGAGAGAGAGAGAGAGAAGACAGTTACAGACAAACACAATTTGGTAGGCATGCCTAAGGCCTTGTTGTTTCTTCATGTTGCTAGAGGGATGTCTAAGGATGGAGTGACGATTGGTTGATCCATCTCCATTTACTCTGCGGCTAGCCTGGGAGTTGTGAGTTAGTGGTCGGAATGGGTGTGTGGGTATGTGTGTGGGTCGTTGTGTGTGGGTTGCACTTGCTCATGTGAAACAACTCACAA
The DNA here is from genome assembly GCF_016432855.1 of Salvelinus namaycush. NCBI lineage: Eukaryota > Metazoa > Chordata > Actinopteri > Salmoniformes > Salmonidae > Salvelinus > Salvelinus namaycush. The sequence continues at coordinate 71,496 of NW_024057776.1, read as the reverse complement.
AATCATTTCTCAAGGGGTGTATCTTAATAGTCAATTGCAGCTTCCTCGTCTTCATCTGAAATCAAGATGATGGCTGTGAAATCAAGATGATGACCTCGTTCAAGCTAACATGACAGGGTCTGTGAATACGTCAGTTTAGGTGAAGGAAAGGAGACAAGGAGAGGAAGTTAACCAAGACTATAGAGATGCACCCCTTGGGAACGGTTCCCTGACTGAGGCTGAGGTATCTGAAGAATCCAAATCAGTTGTGAGTTATGCGTTGTGAATTAGTGGTCGCTGGATGGTGTGCGTGTGTGTCTGTGGGTCTCTGTGGGTCTGTGTGTGTGTTGCACATCTGGAAATTATGTGGAAATTGAGCAAGTTGAGGTGACTAAACTGCTTGGAGTAACCCTGGATTGTAAACTGTCATGGTAAAAACATATTGATACAACAGTAGCTGGTGCAGACAGATAGGGCAGCCCTGCTTCTAGCTCCTAGGCAACTTTGCAGTATTTTTTTTTTTATATGTTATTTCTTACAATATTAGCCCAGAATTTTTTTGTGATATTACATAGAGCCGGGAAGAACTTTTGGATATCAGAGCGGCGGTAACTCACCAGCATTACGACCAGGAATACAACTTTCCCGAATCGGAGGATCCTTTGTTCGTAACACCCAGGGCAATTGAACTGATTCCAGAGGCTGATCCAAAACACCGCCGGCAGAGAAGAGGAATTCGGAGGGGACTTCTAGTCCGACTCAGGAGGAGCGCAGACACCCACTGCTTCTGAGTATATTACTTGCTAGTTTTCAGCCTCTGGATAATAAAGTTGATGAGCTCAGGGTGAGGATGTCCTTCCAGAGAGGCATCAGGGATGGTAACATACTCTGTTTCACGGAAACATGGCTCTCTCGGGATATACTGCCTGAGTCTGTACAGCCAGTTGGGTTCTCAGATCATCGTGCAGACAGGAATAAATATCTCTCCGGGAAGAAGAAGGGCGGGGGTGTATGTTTCATGATTAACTACTCATGGTGTGGTTGTGATAACATACAGGAACTCAAGTCCTTTTGTTCATCCAACCTAGAATATCTCACAATCAAATGCTGACTGTATTACCTCCCAATTGAATTCTCATCAGTTATAGTCACAGCCGTGTATATTCCCCCTCAAGCCGATACCACGACGGCCCTCAAAGAACTTCACTGGACTTTATCAAACTGGAATCCACATATCCTGAGACCGCATTTATTGTAGCTAGGGATTTTAACAAATACATTTGAGGAAAACACGAGCGAAGTTCTATCAACACCTTGAGTGTAGTACTCGCGCTGCTAAAACACTAGACCACTGCTTCTCAACCTTCCGGGATACGTACAAGGCCCTCCCCCGCCCTCCCTTTGGAAAATCTGATCACGACTCTATTTTGCTACCTCCCTTCTTATAGGCAGAAACTCAAACAGAAAGTTCCCTAGTCTAACCAATCGGAATCCATGCTCCAAGATTGTTTTGATCACGCGGACTGGGGTATGTTCCGGGTAGCCTCCGAGATTAACATTGACGAATACACTGATACGGTGACTGAGTTTATCAGGGAGTGTATAGGAGATTTTGTACCCACTGTAACTATTAAAACCTACCCTAACCAGAAACAGTTCTATAGATGGCAACAAAACCACCGCATTTAACCATGGCAAGGCGACTGGGAATATGGCCGAATACAAACAGTGTAGTTATTCCGTACGTAAGGCAATCAAACAAGCAAAACGTCACTATAGAGACAGAGTGGAGTCGCAATTCAACAGCTCAGACACGAGAAGTGTGGCAGGGTCTACAGACAATCACGGACAACAAAGGATAACACAGTGCCACCGACGCGGCACGCTACCAAGGACTGTGGGCTCTCCTTTTCCGTGGCCAACGCGAGTAAGACATTTAAGCGTGTTAACCCTCAAGAGACTGCCGGCCCAGACGGCATCCCTAGCCGCATCCTCAGAGCATGCACAGACCAGCTGGCTGGAGTGTTTATGGAAATATTCAATCTCACCCTATCCCAGTCTGCTGTCCACACTTGCTTCAAGAGGTCCACCATTGTTCCTGTACCCAAGAAATCAAAGGTAACTGAACTAAATGACTATCGCCCCGTAGCACTCACTTCTGTCATCATGAAGTGCTTTGAGAGACTAGTCAAGGATCATATCACCTCTACCTTACCTGACACCCTAGACCCACTTCAATTTGCTTACTGCCCCAATAGATCCACAGACGATGCAATCGTGGACAAAAGGAATACCTCTGTAATAATGCTGTTAATTGACTATAGCTCAGCATTCAACACCATAGTACCCTCCAAGCTCATTATTAAGCTCAGGGCCCTGGGTCTGAACCCTGCCCTGTGCAACTGGGTCCTGGACTTCCTGACGGGCCGCCCCCAGGTGGTGAAGGTAAGAAGCAATACCTCCAGTTTGCTGATCCTCAACACAGGGGCCCCACAAGGGTGCATGCTCAGCCCCCTCCTGTACTCCCTGTTCACCCGTGTCTGTGTGGCCATGCACGCATCCAACTCAATCAATGAGTTTGCAGACAACACAACAGTAGAAGGCTTGATTACCAACAACGACAAGACGGCCTACAGGGAGGAGTTGAGGGCCCAGGGAGTGTGGTGTCAGGAAAATAACCTCTCACTCAACGCCAACAAAACAAAGGAGCTGATCGTGGACTTCAGGAAACAGCAGAGGGAGCACCCCCCTATCCACATCGACGGGACCGCAGTGGAGAAGGTGGAAAGCTTCAAGTTCTTCAGTGTACACATCACTGACGATCTGAAATGGTCCACCCACACAGACAGTGTGGTGAAGAAGGCCCAACAGCGCAACCACGCCTCTTCAACCTCAGGAGGCTGAAGAAATGTGTCTTGGCACCTAAAACCATCACAAACTTTTACAGATGCACAATTGAGAGCATCCTGTTGGGCTGTATCACCACCTGGTACGGCAACTGCACCGCCCGCAACCGGAGGGCTCTCCAGAGGGTGGTGCGGTCTACCCAACGCTTCACCGGGGGCAAACTACCTACCCTCCAGGACACCTACAGCACCCGATGTCACAGGAAGGCCAAAAAGATCATTAAGGACAACAATCACACGAGCCACTGCCTGTTCACCCCGAAATCATCCAGAAGGCTAGGCCAATACAGGTGCATCAAAGCTGGGACCGAGATACTGAAAAACAGCTTCTATCTCAAGGCCATCAGACTGTTAAATAGCCATCAGTAGCACCTTAGAGGCTGCTGCCCTATATACATAGACTTGAAATCCCTGGCCACTTTAATAATGGAACACTGGTCACTTTAATAATGTTTACATATTTTGGATGACTCATCTCATATGTATATAATGTATTCTACTCTATTCTACTGTATCTTAGTCTATGCCGCTCCGACATTGCTCGCCCAAATATTTATATATTATTAATTCCATTCCTTTACTTTGGATTTGTGTATTGTATGTATTGTTGTGAAATGGTTAGATATTACTTGTTAGATATTACTTGTTAGATATTACTTGTTAGATATTACTTGTTAGATATTACTTGTTAGATATTACTTGTTAGATATTACTTGTTAGATAATACTTGTTAGATAATACTTGTTAGATAATACTTGTTAGATAATACTTGTTAGATAATACTTGTTAGATAATACTTGTTAGATAATACTTGTTAGATAATACTTGTTAGATAATACTTGTTAGATAATACTTGTTAGATAATACTTGTTAGATAATACTTGTTAGATAATACTTGTTAGATAATACTTGTTAGATAATACTTGTTAGATAATACTTGTTAGATAATACTTGTTAGATAATACTTGTTAGATAATACTTGTTAGATATTACTTGTTAGATAATACTTGTTAGATATTACTGCACTGTTGGAGCTAGGAACACAAGCGCTAAAGCTACACCCGCAATTACATCTGCTAAACACATGTATGTGACCAAAACGATTTGATTTGATTGAAGATGGAGAGAAGTCTGTCCATAATAAAGCACTGCTCTGCCTTAACAGCACTATCAACAAGGCAGGTCCTACAGGCCCTAGTTTTGTCTCACTTGGACTACTGTTCAGTCGTATATGATATGTGGTAGTGTAGAAGGCTCCTGAGGGCACACACTTAGTGTGTTGTGAATGTATTGTAATGTTTGACATTGTTTTTTAAATGTATTTTTTTTTACCTTTATTTAACTAGGCAAGTCAGTTAAGAACAAATTCTTATTTACAATGAAGGCCTACCAAAATGCAAAAGGCCTCCTGTAGGGACGGGGCCTGGGATTAAAATGTTTAAATAAACAATATAAATACAGGACAAAACACACATCACGACAAGAGAGACAACACAACACTACATAAAGAGAGACCTAAGACAACAACATAGCAAGGTAGCAACACATGACAACACAGCATGGTAGCAACACAACATAACAACATGGTAGCAACACAACATGGTAACAGCACAAAACATGGTACAAACATTATTGGGCACAGTCCATGATTGTGTCTTTGAATGAAAAGATTGAGATAAAACTGTCCAGTTTGAGTGTTTGTTGCAGCTCGTTCCAGTCGCTAGCTGCAGCGAACTGAAAAGAGGAGCGACTCAGGGATGTGTGTGCTTTGGGGACCTTTAACAGAATGTGACTGGCCGAACAGGTGTTGTATGTGGAGAATGAGGGCTGCAGTAGATATCTCAGAAAGGGGGGAGTGAGGCCTAAGAGGGTTTTATAAATAAGCATCAACCAGTGGGTATTGCGACGGGTATACAGAGATGACCAGTTTACAGAGGAGTATAGAGTCCAGTGATGTGTCCTATAAGGAGCATTGGTGGCAAATCTGATGGCCGAATGGTAAGTTTTTTGAGCGAGAATTAAGACGACTTTTGAGTAGTAAGAAATGTATTAAAGCAACAGATACAATTAATAAGAATGGGCTAGAAACGTTTTATATGGTGAGTTACCTAGTGGCTAGGACAGGCAAAGCCCCATGCTATTGTGGAGGACTTAATTCTTCCTGCTGCCGCGGAGATGGCTAGGACAATGCTGGGAGAAAAGGCCAAAAAAACTATACAGACAATGCCTTCATCAAACAACACTGTTTCATGACGCATCAGTGACATGGCAGGAGATGTTTTGAAACAATTACAGCTTCATATACAAGCCAGTGAATTCTATGCGTTACAGCTGGATGAGTCAACAGACGTGGCGGGCCTGGCACAGCTCCTGGTATATGTCCGAGACGTTTATGGGGGGGTCAATTAAGGAAGACATCTTCCGCAAACCACTGGAAACCAGAACAACAGGAGAGGATATTTTTAAAGTACTGGACAGCTTTGTGGCATCAAGATGTGTTGGTATCTGTACTGATGGCACAAAAGCCATGACAGGGAGACATAGTCGAGTGGTAACGTGTGCAAGCAGTTGCTCCCGGTGCCACTTGGGTACACTGCAGCATCCACCGAGAAGCTCTTGCTGCCAAAGGAATGCCTGACAGCTTGAAAGACGTTTTGGACACTACAGTGAAAATGGTTAACTTTGTTAAAGCAAGGCCCCTGAACTCTTGTGTATTTTCTGCACTATACAATGATATGGGCAGCGACCATGTAACACTTTTACAACATACAGAAAGAAGTGCACTGGTTATCAAGGGGCAAAGTATTGACACGTTTTTTTTTAAATTGAGAGACGAGCTTAAAGTTTTCTTTACTGACCATAATTTTCACTTGTCTGACTACTTGCAGGATGACGGGTTTCTCACACGACTGGCCAGTCTGGGTGATGTTTTCTCTCGCTTGACTGATCTGAATCTAGGATTACAGGGATATATTCAACTATATTCAATGTAGTTGAGGCTACGATTAAGAGGTTGGAGCTCTTCTATGTCTGCATTAACAAAGACAACACACAGGTCTTTCCATCATTGTATGATTTTTTTTGTGTGCTTACGGACAATGTCCGTTTACGGACAATGTCAAATGTGATATAACGAAGCACCTGAGTGAGTTGGGTGCGCAATTACGCAGGTACTTTCCCGAAACGTATGACACAAACAACTGGATTCGTTATCCCTTTCATGCCCTGCCTCCAGTCCACTTACCGATATCTGAACAAGAGAAATTGCAACAAGCGGTTCTGTGAAAATGGAATTTAATCAGAAGCTTCTGTCAGATTTCTGGATTGGGCTGCGGTCAGAGTATCCTGCCTTGGCAAATCGTGCTGTTAAGACACCGATGCCCTTTGCAACCACCTATGTGAGAGTGGATTCTTGGCCCTCACTAACGTGAAAACTAAATGCAGGCACAGACTGTGTGTGGAAAATGATTTAAGACTGAGACTCTCTCCAATACAACCCAACATTGCAGAGTTATGTGCATCCATTCAAGCACACCCTTCTCATTAACCAGTGGTGAGTTATTCTCCATTTTCAATGAAGAAATAAGGTTTTATATGTAAGATGGCTAAATAAAGATCAACATGTTTGATTATTATTATATTATTATTTGTGCCCTAGTCCTATAAGAGCTCTTTGTCACTTCCCACGAGCCGGGTTGTGACAAACTCACATTCATTCTTATGGTTAATAAATGTATTGTATAGTGTGTGTGTGGCAGACTTACAATGATTGCAAAAAAAACTCAATTTGAGAGTGCGCTGACCCTGGTGCTAGAGGGGGTACGCAGCTGGAGGTTGAATGTTTGAAGGGGTACGGGACTATAAAACGTTTGGGAACCACTGGTCTACCGTATCAAAAGCTTTGGCCACGTCAATGAAAATAGCAGCACAGCATCGCTTTATAACTGCCTTAATGTTGCTGGACCCCAGGAAGCTGCAGATGGGGATCCATAGTAAATACAAATACACACTCAGTCATTTCTCAAGGGTCTATCTCACTTTCAAAATGTATCCTTTCCTCCTAACATCATAGAACACGATTGGGTCTGTAAATTCAATGCAGAGACTAGTCCTTTCACACCGATGTAGATCATCAAGGAGAGGAGATGAGGAGACAAGGAGAGGAAGCAAACAAAGACTATTGAGATACACCCCTTGGGAACGGTTCACTAACTGAGGCGGAGGTATCTGATGTAGCCTGGTTGGTTGGTTCGCTCTGAAGGTCTGCCAACGATCCAGCAGCAGTGCTGACACTGTAGACCACAGCTGTTGCACCACAGTAGAGAAAGGGGAGTGTGTGTGTGTGTGTGTGTGTGTGTGTGTGTGTGTGTGTGTGTGTGTGTGTGTGTGTGTGTGTGTGTGTGTGTGTGTGTGTGTGTGTGTGTGTGTGTGTGGGGGGGGGGGGGGGTGGACGTGTTTCACTATTCTTGTGGGGACCAGAAGACCAGAAGTCCCCACAAGAATAGTAAACAAACACAAATTTGACCAACTGGGGACATTTTGTTAGTCGCCACAAGGTCAAATGCTGTTTCTAGGGGTTTAGGGTTAAGGTTAGACTTAGGGTTGGAATTACGTTAAAGGTTAGTTTTAGGGTTAGGAGCTACGGTTAGGGTTAGGAGCTACGGTTAGGGTTAGGAGCTACGGTTAGGGTTAGGAGCTACGGTTAGGGTTAGGAGCTACGGTTAGGGTTAGGAGCTAGGGTTAGGAGCTAGGTTTAGGGTTAGGAGCTAGGGTTAGGGTTAGGGTTAGGAGCTAGGGTTAGGGTTAGGGTTAGGAGCTAGGGTTAGGGTTAGGAGCTAGGGTTAGGGTTAGGAGCTAGGGTTAGGAGCTAGGGTTAGGAGCTAGGGTTAGGGTTAGGAGCTAGGGTTAGGGTTAGGGTTAGGAGCTAGGGTTAGGGTTAGGAGCTAGGGTTAGGGTTAGGAGCTAGGGTTAGGAGCTAGGGTTAGGGTTAGGAGCTAGGGTTAGGGTTAGGAGCTAGGGTTAGGGTTAGGAGCTAGGGTTAGGGTTAGGAGCTAGGGTTAGGAGCTAGTGTTAGGATTTAGGGTTAGGAGCTAGGGTTAGGAGCTAGGGTTAGGGTTAGGAGCTAGGGTTAGGAGCTAGGGTTAGGAGCTAGGGTTAGGGTTAGGAGCTAGGGTTAGGGTTAGGAGCTAGGGTTAGGGTTAGGAGCTAGGCTTAGGGTTAGGAGCTAGGGTTAGGGTTAGGAGCTAGGGTTAGGAGCTAGGGTTAGGGTTAGGAGCTAGGTTTAGGGTTAGGAGCTAGGGTTAGGGTTAGGAGCTAGGTTTAGGGTTAGGAGCTAGGGTTAGGGTTAGGAGCTAGGGTTAGGGTTAGGAGCTAGGGTTAGGGTTAGGAGCTAGGGTTAGGGTTAGGAGCTAGGGTTAGGGTTAGGAGCTAGGGTTAGGGTTAGGAGCTAGGGTTAGGGTTAGGAGCTAGGGTTAGGGTTAGGAGCTAGGGTTAGGAGCTAGGGTTAGGGTTAGGAGCTAGGGTTAGGGTTAGGAGCTAGGTTTAGGGTTAGGAGCTAGGGTTAAGTTTAGGGCTAGGTTTAGGGTTAGGTTTAGGGTTAGGGTTAGGAGCTAGGGTTAGGGTTAGGTTTAGGGTTAGGGTTATGAACTAGGGTTAGGGTTATGAACTAGGGTTAGGGTTAGTTTCAGGGTTAGGAGCTAGGGTTAGGTTTAGGAGCTAGGGTTAGGGTTAGAAGCTAGGTTTAGTTTTAGGTTTAGGGTTAGGGTTAGGGTTAGGTTTGAGGAGCTAGGTTTAGGAGCTAGGGTTAGGTTTAAGGTTTTTAGGTAAAGGGTTAAGGTAAGGGTAAAATTATGGGTTAGGATTCCGGTTAGGGTTAGGGTTAGGGGTTAGGGAAAATAGGATTTTGAATGGGACTGAATTGTGTGGCCCCACAAGGTTAGCTGTCCAAGACTGTGTGTGTATGTGTGAGTCTAAATGAGGCTCTGGTACAGCGTTGCTTAGTTGGTGGCCTTGTTTGCCCTTCGCGTCCACTGAAAGCCGAAAACAGGAAATACAAATGTGAGAGGGGGGGGGACACTTTCTCTGATGGCATAACAGTAGTTCCATTTGACA